>NC_037673.1:86310814-86391423 GCF_003255815.1 Theropithecus gelada | reverse complement strand
AAAAAAAAAAAAAAAAAAAAAAAAAAAAAAACAAACAAAAAATAGGTGCTAAAAAACACACCCATTCACACAGTGTGGTATCATTTAAATAAAAGTTAAAATATACCAAAATATGACATGACACATTATGTACAGGTACATACTATGTAGCAAAGGAATATTTAAAATGCATATGATTGTAAATATGCAAGTTTGGATAATGGTTACACTTCCATTTAGGCATGAAGGAATATACAATCTGGGAGGAGCACATAGGGAACTTGAACTTTGTTGATAGTGTTTTATTTATTAAAATGGAAGCAGGTACAGAAGTGTTCACTTTTTAAATAGCTTACATGATTTGATAATAAAATTTAAAACTAAAATACAGAAAAGAGTTTTACAAAGTAGGATGTGATTAACAATATCAAAGGAAGATGAGAAAGAGAAAATGACAATTGAATTTGACAGCCAGTAGTTAATTAACGACATTTAGAAGAGGAATTTTATTAGTAAGTACAAGCTGGGCGTGGTGGCTCATGCCTGTAATCCCAGTACTTTGGGAGGCCAAGGCAGGTGGCTCACGAGATCAGGAGATAAGAGACTATCCTGGCTAACATGGTGAAACCCCGTCTCTACTAAAAATACAAAATAAAAAGGTAGCCAGGCGTGGTGGCAGGCACCTGTAGTCCCAGCTACTCAGGAGGCTGAGGCAGGAGAATGGTGTGAACCCAGGAGGTGGAGCTTGCAGTGAGCCGAGATCGTGCCACTGCACTCCAGCCTGGGCGACTGAGCAAGACTCCCTCTCAAAAAATAAATAAATAAATAAATAAAAATTTAAAAAGTAAGTACAGGGGAACTGAGTTAGCTTTTTAAAAAATGGAATGTGTAAAACCCCACATTTACATTTTAAACATTACACTATTTTTGTTGAGCTATTCACTCTAAGAAATTGCCTTATAATGAGGAGAAATAAATAAATTTTATATTCTATAGTAATCAGAGGAAAAGATACTAATGAGATGATAACTGCTCTCATTCATCTAATAAAATATTTTTTATTGGCTTAATTTATTATGGGAATCAGCTATAAAATATTAATCATTTCCAACTAGTATATTAGAAATAACTCTTAAATCTGGTAATGTACATAAATTCTAGTGGGCACCTGTATGTAAAATAATGAAAAGTAAAAAGACTGAAGAGAAATTTTGTTTTAAATTTAGGAAGCCAGTAAACCATTTTCAAAAGAGTATTTGTTATGTTCTAATGTTTGTGTCCCCGCCAATTCATATGTTAAAACTCTAACCCATAAAGCAATGGCATTAGGAGATGGAGCCTTTGGGAGGTGATTAGGTCATGAGGGCTCCTCTTGAATGAATAGGATTACTGCCCTTATAAAAGTGGCCCAAGAGAGCTCACTGGCCCTTTCAGCCACATGAGGACATAGAGAAAAAATGTTTATAATCCAGGAAGCGGGCCCTCACCAGACACTGAACCTGCTGGCATTTTGATTTAGGACTTCCCAGTCTCCAGAGCTGCGAGAAATAAATGTTTGTTGTTTATAAGCCACACAGCCCATGGTAATTTGTTATAGCAGCCTGAATAGGCTAAGACAGTAGTGTAAATATTACTCTTTCAAAATATTTTTCTTCTTTTTTTTTTTTTTGTTTTTTTTTTTTGAGATGGAGTTTCACTCTTGTTGCCCAGGCTGGAGTGCAATGGCACAATCTTGGCTCACTGCAACCCTTGCCTCCTAGGTCCAAGCGATTCTCCTGCCTCAGCCTCCCTAGTAGCTGGAATTACAGGCCTGCACCACCATGCCTGGCTAATTTTGTATTTTTAGTAGAGGCGGGGTTTCTCCATTTTGGTCAGGCTGGTCTCGAACTCCTGACCTCATGTGATCCACCCACCTTGGCCTCCCAAAATGCTGGGATGACAGGTGTGAGCCACCACGCCTAGCCCAAAATATTTTCCTTTCTATTCTAGTAGCACATACATTTAATGAGCTCTCAAGCAATTATCTGTATTTCTGTTAATGAAACTACACTCAAAGTTTAAACTAAAACTCACCTGAATCACAAATACATTTAATAATTACAGTACATTTTAGAAAGAAAAGAGATTACTTTGAGGAATAACTTTGATTTATCAAAGTCCAGTTTTTTTATCTCATTTATAGTCATAATCACTATAAGATCCAGAAAAATAAAGTGAATGAATTAGAAGGTGTAATAACAGAATTTTGTATGTATCCACTACACCTCCCAATATTATTTTCTCTTATCAACGTCATTTTGAAGTCTCCAATCCTATCTAAATACCATCTCTCTAGTTGTTAGAAAACATTTTTTTTATGATTGGTCAAGGCTTTCTCTTTCATCCATTGTTTGGGAATATACAGATGCTGATGAGAAGTATATATGAGATAGGAACAGCGGATTTGGGCTAAAAGGAAATAATTAGATGAGTTCTATGCTCCTTTATGATTCTGTGGTTCTTGATCTGGGTGACAGGAAGGAAGTTAATAGCAGCTGGAAAATATGAAAAATTAGAAAAAGAGGTTTGGATTTGTTATCTGAGGATGCACATAATTTGAAATGTTTTATGTGTTGCCAGAAAACCAGAGGATGATCTTTAGTAGGCAAATTAAAACAAAGTTTTTAGAGAAATATTACTCAAAACGTATAAGATGCATCAGGCAGGGTAGGGCAGGGTTATGTTCTATAGTCAGATTGATTAGGTCTCTGGGTTATACACACTGTGAATTCCTAAACTAGGGATAGATACAATTAAAGGAGGAATTGAGAAAGGCCCTTATGGCTCATGTAAATTTCTTCCACTAAGAGGTGAAGAGAAGGAGGCCTTGGTTATAGTAACATAAGAAGTGGAAATATAAAATAATGGTTTAAATAATCATTGTGGAGTAAACATACATGGGAGGAAGAGAGCCTATCATATGCAAGACATTGTACAACATGTTTATATATAGATATCTCATTTAATCTCCATAACAACTCTGGAAACTTACTATTATTTACAGTGTAAAGACAAGAAAGTTGAGGCACACAGACATTAAGAAACTTAGTATCGAAAGTTATAAAAATACTAACTACTAAGGCTGGAGTTCAAACTCAGACATATGTACATTCGAATTCTATAATTGTTCCACTAATGTTTGCTATCTACTTCTCATACCGAACTTGGTGACTCATGGATGTAGAAGATGCAAGAGAAAATTGTAGAAGATTGAAACCTAATAATGTGATTCTGAATAAAACAGATCTGGCCACTGGGAAATAGAGGTTTAGAACATTTATCTCCGGATCTGGGCTTTCACTTAGTCTAGTAGATGTGGTCTGTCATAAAACCATTGCAGGCTTCCTGAAAGTCAGACTAGGCTTTCTGTGGGGTCACTAAAACCAGAGCTGGTCCCAAACATTGGGACTACTTCCTACAAGATTTAGCACCTGCCACAGCCTCCAGATTGGACTGACCCAGCACTCTGAACTGATCTGAACTGTGAGAGTCAAACAGCTTTAGCAAGTCTACTCAGACCGTAGGGTCTAATACGCCTCAGTCAAATCCCAGTTTCTGCTCTTACTGGTCGTGTAAACTTGAATTAGGTATTCATCCTTTGGCAGCTCATCCTCATTTGAAAAATGAAATACTGAAATATACCTCCCTAAGAGCTACTATTAATAAAGATTAAATAAAAGAAGGCAGATAAAAATGCTTCTTTTTTTAAAAAAGTGGTAGTGGTTATGGTGGTGGTGATGATGATGATGGTACAAGTGACAGAGGAAGAGGGAGAGGAAGAGGAGAAAGAGAACAATAAAAACAACTCAGAGAGATTCTCTGAGCATCTGGATTTCTTGCTATTTGTGACAAAGCCTGCTTTCTGCTTGGTAGCACGCTTCTGTAGTCAAGGGATAATAAACAATACAAAATGAGACTCTAGCTGGTTTATTCTTTTAAGGAAAGAAGTTGGTTCTCTCAATAATAGAGCTTATCTCTCAATTATAGAGGAAACTGACTTCCTCAGGAGTTTGGCAGATTCAGAGCTTGATATAAACTTGAAGAATGCGAAGCAGGTTACACCTGTTGATTTTGTTTTGATTCACTGAAGTTTTGTTTGCTTATTTTGACTATTCCCACTGCTAGCACATGGTTGGCATAAGCTGTAGTAGTTAATTTTTATCCATTCTTGATTGTTGTAGGTAATTTATATCTTTAAAATTTGTATTGGTAATGACTTAGAAAGTCATTTAAATTAGAATAACCTACGTGGATCTAGTTGTAGGCACATCACTGTATACATCTCTCTACTTCCAGGGAACTACCAATGGCTCCATTTATAAACACAGCTATTTGTGGCATTTTCCCCTTCTTTTCATTTTTGGAGCCCTGAAAACAATGAAGATTTGAAATGAGTTTAGTAATCGATAATTCCCAATTCCAGGAAAGCTGTGGTGAAACAAGCACTCATTGCTGACAGTATTATGATTGCTACATCCCTTATGAAAATAACGTGGCAACTGGAAACAGCAAGGTTTGTTCATTCTTTTTGATTTGGTCTGGAAATGATTCAACACAGAAATCAAATGATACTGCACCATTATTTTCTACTAACTTACAATGAAATGTTCAATATTATATGAATAATTTAACAAACTGAGATACACAAATATACATTCTAATTAAAAATTTGTGAACCCTGAAGAAACAAAGAAAATATTCCTTATAAAATTAAGTGAAATATAATATATAAATTGAATGCAGAATAATATGTACACTGTGGTTGAAACTATATAAAACATTGCTTCTTTACCTGGGGTGCACATGAAATCATCAGCAGAGCTCCTAAAAATTCAATGCTTAGGCCTCATCAAAAAAGAGGCCTGATCAATTGATCTAGCATTGTCCCCCAGTATTAGTGGTGAATTTGTTGAAAATTTAAATTTCTTTTTGATTTACAAAACATTGTAATGATGTTACCAATTTTAAAAAATCTTCATATATTTAAATATTAAGTCACATTATTAAAATGTCATTTAAAATGAAATGAAAAATTATTATATTAAATCCATGTTTTAAAAAATTGCCTTTGCCTTATTAAATATAATCCTGCTTCTAAACAACTCACTGGGATGGGATTCTTGAAGAAAACAATGTCATAAAAACATAATTAAGGCTTGTTTGCCCCTACACTGAATACTCAGTGAGAGGCCAATGACATCTTGCATTCAAATACCCTCTCCTTCCTATCTCTCCAATTCCCTAAGCCCTGGTGCTAATTCACACCCAAAGAAAACCTCTTAGAAATGCTACAGAAAGGCCAACATTCTCTGCCCATACCCTCCTAAACCAAAACATCCACCTTAAATATAAGGGGATCAAAAACTTTCCAGGGCTTGAAAGTATGAACAAATAAATTATGTTAGGTATGGCCAAAGGCCTTACCTTTAGAATTTCAGTGTTTATACACATAAATCATGCAATGCTGAACTGTTAAATATGTGCATTTTTACAGTTAAAATCAACTAATCTTCCCCTTTGAAGTAATTAATCTTAGTACTTTGTTTAATGATGAAGCGTGCCAACTTAGTATGATCTAGAGGCTTGACTCCTCCTCCCCCTCAGAGCACCCCTGGGGGCTGGGAAAGGGTCTTCCCATCATAGGTCAGCCAGCAGCACCCCCTTGGCAGCATGCATTGATCACAGTGGCTAATTTTAGAACTTGATGTGTATTTTTTTACTTTGTTCCCACCCTCTTCCCACCAATCTCACAATCAACGTTAATTTTTGCAGAATGCTTTTGCCTTTTTTAAGAGTTTAGCCTTCAGTCACAATGGAAAAACAAATAAACAATCTTGTGGACCTAGTCATGCCCAACTCATGTGGCTCTTCCCCAAATTCCTGACCAAAGGACACAGAGATTAATAAGTAATACTAAAGTCAGGGGGATTAAACAGCCACTGAATTCTTAAGTCAAAATCCATAGCCACTCCACACAACAAATCTCAAAATAATTATTTTAGCATCAGAGTCCTTTAAACCAGATTACTGATTATTTTAAATTTTTTACTTGCCATTTTAAAACGATAAATACTGCCCTATACAAATGATAATTAAGAATTCATTATACTAAAGTACATTGGAATACCTTTTCTATGATTACTTTTAGAACGCTGTCTGGGTAAGTGAGCATTTTCTAGGTAATAAATAATTCCCACAAATTAGTAATACTGAACATTTTTTAAAAGTTTATGTTTGCAATATTTTTAAACAAAATAATTGGAAGAAAATATAACAGTAGTAATATTTTATTATGGAGATATTTGTTATATTCTTTGAATTTTCTGTAATTGTTAAATTTCTTAAAGTTAAAAGAAGAAAAAAAAGTTACATCACAACTCATCCAGTTTTTAGGGGAGCATGTAGGCAGGGACAATAAAATCTGTTTGTTCATAAATGCTCCAATGGTTACTTAGAGAATTTGTCTTTTAACAGATCTTGAAGGCAATTAAAATATATTCCACTGTGGTACTATGACAACTGTTTATTATAAAAGGAACCTTGAAAAACAGGTTGTTTTGTTTCTGTTGTTGTTAATAAATAAACTTAGCTGGTAGATTTAAACTTCTGTTTAAAGATTATTAACAACTTGACCTGTAAACTTAATGGAAAGGATCTAGCAGCTGCTGGCAAGTAAAAATCAATCAAAAATAGGGAAATCATCTCTTTTGTTAATTAAAGGTTATTAGATAAAACCACATTTACAAAATTTTGACTTACATATTAATAGTACATTTGCTGTATAGTTATGTTTCACTCAACATAAAACTAAAACTCTTCATCTAGCCTTAAGGTTTATCTCCACTTAATAGTTGTGTGACCTTAGAAAAGTTAAATACATTCACAGTTTTATTTAAACTCAGTTTCATCATTTTAAAAATAGGGACAAGAAGAGTACCTCATTCAAAGATTTGTTGTGAGGTTTAAGTGAGACAAGTCTCCATGAAAGGTTAAGCACAGCGTCTAGAATAAGGTAAAGTTTCAAGTAAGGTTAGTGTTACAGGTTGAGTATCCCTAATCTGAAAATCAGAATCTGAACTGCTCAATAATCTGAAACTTTTTGAGCACCTACATAATGCTCAAAGGAAGTGTTCACTGGAACATTTTGGACTCCTGGATTAGGGATGTTCAACTGATAAGTATAATGCAAGTATTCCAAAATGTGTAAAAACCCCACATCCAAAATATTTCTTGTCCCAAGCATTTTGGATAAGGAATACTCAAACTGTATTATGCAGCTAAATCTGGATCCATTACTATAGCCCCACTCACTACTTCATATGTTAAACCAAGGATTCAATTTTCCCTGTTAAAGTAACAGTGCTAAGGGGGGCTTATTAAGTCTTTAAAATTCATGTCATGGTGAAAAAACATTATAGCACAATATTCACCTGCAAAGATTTATGTTGAGGCAGGACAAAAGTATCATTTATCTATGAGCAACTAATTATAGATATTTTTAAATAAAGCAAACACATGAATCTTGGAAGTGCCTTTTGGTTGGCTTGGTTTTCCCTGTAAACACTCACATGGAACTCATTTCAGAATAAGGTTTTATGAAAGGAACCTCATACTTTCTGATTATATTTAGAAAACCACTCTAAAACGGGAAGAGAGGCATGAGTTATGATAAATTAGGCCCATGACTTTAAATGGAAGATATTTAGTTTCCTCATCAAATGTAAATTTCCTGCAATCAAGAAAAAAAATAAAACTCAGACATTTAAAATATTTTATTATTTAACTTTACTGCAAAATACATTTTATAATGTCATGTGTATATCAATCATTAAATCTAAAACTATTTTTATGCTACCACTTTTTAATGTTAAACTTCTATTAGAACTAATTGGTTAGATAACTTCTACCAAATTATAAAAATAAGACTTCTCACTAAGAAAATGATAAATATTGATATAACAGCATAATTATTGTAAAAAGTCTAGAACTTCAGGCTTGTACTTTGGGCCAGACGTGAAATTCATAAAAGTGTTGATTCTCTAATTGCTAGTGTAATTGCAGCTATGGGAAGGGGTGACATTTTCATTCCAAAGTTGTAATGGGATAAATGCGGAGCACTGATTTCACCCTGCCCTCAGTCATAACTAATCACTGAGAAGGCACTGGCTATATTTCCACAGTCTATAATGCTCAGTTTTCCTGGGGCCCCAGATTACCCAGTGGAAAACATGAATCCATGGCTAAGGGTGGCACATCATTTATACATTGAACCTTTTAATGATGAGAAACTTACTACTTACAACTTACAATGTTTGCCTAGTCTTGTTTCTCATGCAGTATTTCATGAAGAAAAATAAAAATATGTTTCGAAACCCAACATCAAAGTCCCAAATTTTTACTACAGAGTAATAAATGTGGAAAATACAGGCTTGAGAAGTGGACTTAATTAACTTTGAGCAAAAGATGATGCTGGACTATTTACAATAGCGAAGACATGGAATCAAACTAGGTTCCTGTCAACAGTCGACTGGATAGAGAAAATGTGGTACACCATGGAATACTTTGCAGCTATAAAAAAGAACAAAGTCATGTCCTTTCCAGGAACATGGATGCTGCTGGAGGCTATTATCCTAAGCAAATTAACACAGGAACAGAAAACCAAATAACCCATGTTCTCCATGGTATGGAGAACCAATATCACTTATACCACATTGTAAGGGCGAGCTAAACATTAGGTACTCATGGACATAAAGATGGCAGCAATAGACACTGGGGACTACTAGAATGTGGAAAGAAGGAGCGGAGAAAGGTTTGAAAAACTAACTATTGGGTGCTATGCTTACTACCTGGATGACAAGATCATTTGTATCCCAAACCTCAGCATCATGCAATATACCCTGTAACTAACAAATCTGCATATGCAACCACTGAATCTAAAATAAAAGTTGAATAATCTTTTAAGAAAGATGATGCTGGCAGGAGGTCAGAAGAAATGTTTGGTAGTTTCATTTAAGCTGACACAGGTGCTTCTATTCAGCTGCTTCTCCTTTCCCTTTCCCTCCTGCTTGCTTCATTAGAAGGGGCGTTGGCATCCATACTGCAATAGGCTTTCTGCTTTTACCACTGGTCTTTTTGAGAAGTTACTTTCTCCTTAAATACCCCTGCTAACAAGGTTCTCTCTTCCACATAATCATAATGATAATAAAAACAGCTCGCATTCATGAAGTACTCACCACTTACCAAGCACCTTGTTAGGAAACTTACATGCTTCACAAGAACTCCATGAGATTGACTCATTGAGTCAACTGCACAACTCCATAAAGCTTAGAATTAGCAGAGCCAACATTTGAACCCAGTACTGCAGACCTGACATGCTGCTTTTATGCTGCTGCTCAACAGGAGACTTAGTAGCTGTTTCCTTATGTCCTATGTATAATCTGTCCTCAACCTGAGCTACTGAAGGAAACTGTGGGACCATGACAGTTCCTACTTTAATCAATTTCCTGGGAAGACAACAGAAAAGTCTATGACATTGTTTCTGATTCCAAAAGCTTATAATCTTCTAAAGATGCAGAAAGATCAAATAACAGAGGCGGAATAAATATATAAAGAAAAGGAGGGATACATTTTAACCCAATTTTATTAAAAGTTTAAAATTTCAAATGCAATAGTATTAAAACCACTAATATAAAAAAATGAGAAGTTTCAAGGTCAACTTCTGTGTGACTCACTTTATATGGTTTATATTAATAAAAATTGCCAAAAGCTAAAATAAATTTTATTTTCCCTTCAGGTAAACCTCTATGTAAAAACAACATTGTAGATTAGTTTTTTAGTTTCCACAGAAACATTAAGAAAACAAATCTAAATCACATATTTTAATGACCTTTGAATAAACAAACGTAAATGATCATGAATATACCACATGAGGTCTGGATGAGTGTGTTTGCATTAGGACACACACTGGTGCTTCCTAATGTTTACAGAATAGGAAAGAGTTCAAAAGCTAGGTGGCTCATTGTCTGTCTGAAAAAGTCACAGCATTGTCAGTCCATGAAAAAAGTGACCTAAGTTAAAAATAAATTCTCATTATGCTGTCTAACCCCTTTTCCTGAAGAACTTCATTTAAAAATAGAGTCACACAGATTTTACAGCCATAATTACTTTCTTTGGTAAACCCATCAAATGTGTTTAAGATGTTACGGTTCTCTGAAAAAACTCCTTTACCAGGTTTATTTGTAGAATGGACAGAAAACACATGAATTAAACTCTGTTTTTTTTTTTTTTGTTTTTTTTTTTTTTTTTTTTTGAGATGGAGTCTCGCGCTGTCGCCCAGGCTGGAGTGCAGTGGCCGTAAACTCTGTTTTTTAATATTGAATAAGACATGGCAACTACTTAGCTAATACAAGAACCATGTCAGACTAGGTTAATATTATCCTCCTTTTGCGCTGGTGTTTCAAGGTTCAGATAAACAACCAAAACTGTAATAGGAATAGATAGGAAAACTGATTTAAAAAACGTGTCATCACCACTGTCAAACAAGATTTAGTTTTATGTATCACGTTGGTAAGAAGCAACATTTCTGAAAGCATCTAAGAAATAATTTTCATAAAAGATTAGATTTTCAGTCAGTTTTCAGTTTCTTGTTATTAAAGAAACCACCCCTCACTAGGAGTACCTGTATTCTCTAAAAATTTGTAATCGGATGACCACAGAATAATTCCTTGAAAACTTTTTGATCATGTGCCCAAAATATAAATATTTATGTAAATATATATGTTTATTCTCAAAATTAAATACATACAGGTGTGTGCGGATATATACATATAACTAAACACAGACAGTAAAAGTGTCCATTGAAAGTGGGTATTTTAAAGGCTGAGTATAAAAATGAAATAAAAATGATTTTTAAATGGCTGACTAATCATAATATTATATTCACAATGTGTATTATCTCAAAGTAGAATATACACTTAGGGTGAGGTTCTTTGTCAAAGGTATTTGGATACGTTCACTTTTCTAATAGTTTTCTTGGAAATTATCAACTTTTGGTGGTAGAAGTTCAGTTATATCTGATTAAAATACCACTGATTTTTGCTCTAAGTATGGCTAAAGCTAGTATTACGAGTACAAGCATCAGCTCCTCCGTCTGACTGCATCACAAGTAGTAGCTTCAACCTGCAGGTTCTTGGCAGGAATCTTTTAAAGGCACTTGACCACTTTACAAACGTTATTTTGGTTAAGGCTAAACCACAATTTGCAAATCTAGGCACGTATAAACAGCAATACCTCAAACAAGCTGAAAGGAAGGTCCTGCTGTCAGCGCCTCCAGGACGCGGAGTTCATACTCTTCCCTCCGGAAGCCCGTTACCAAAGTTGGTATGTGACCATCTGACATATGGAGTGTCTTGGCTCAATCCACAATTTAAACATTTGTATTTTTAATTTATTTTATATTTTAAATGTTTAGTTTTTTTGTTTCTTCTGTATTTTAAATAACTGTATTTCTTAGAAAAAAGTTTTTAAAGATAGAAACACACTGAACCAGTCATTAGAATAATTTCTTTCCACACCCCATGGATCACCTTGCCTATTTTTGAGGTGCAGACCTTGAACTTTGAAGGTCAATGGCCTAGAGAACGAAATACAAACTTCAACCTTTCTTGCAAATCCTTTCACAGCCTAGCTTTATCTCTCTCTCTCTCTCTCTCTCTTTTTTTTAAATCTTTTTGCGTATTCTCACAAAGTTTTTAGTATTCCCACAAATGATCCCTTCATACCAAGCAAGCTGTTTGTTATGACAGAACAAGAAGCTGGGCAAGAGACCAGGACTCCAATTTGTCTGGTTGGGAATATCACCTATGGAGTAGGTCAGCACTAGCTGAAGAGTAAGCCAGCTATACTAACCAGCCAAGAGTCTGAGTCTTCAGGCTTCAGCCAGGCAAAAGTTACAACACACAGGTCACGGGAAGGCAGACACGAAAGGCAGAAGAGAAATCAAGCAGGCAGAGAGCACCAAGGCATAATAGCAAAATTTTGGAATGGTCAAAAGATCAAGGACTCAGGAATCAGGAGATCCACTTTAGTAGCACAGGGGTTGGTGAAAGGGCAAGGAAACAGATGTGAGGCCCAAGCAACAAAGCAATTTGATACTAGAGCAATTTTCTGCTATGGCCAGGAAGTTTCTTACACGTTTCCTACTGGATGCTTTCCCAGAACTAGGCTAGTGTGACCCTGAGCAGCAAGGCAGCAGGCAAAGAAGAGTGTCTGGAGAAAAGACAGCATGAGAAGGGACCAAGGAAAGGAAAGATTTCTCATTCTCTTTAGACGTTGTGCCTCTGCTCTAATGCTCCCAACCTCCTGCAATATCCTCCTCTCCTGCTCATCCTTAAAATCACTCTCAAATCCGACTTCCTCCCTTACTCTTTAACAATCTCAACACACTATTCTCTGAATTCCTATAGTGATTATTCCTCTGAGCATTTTAACTTAACTGTGTGCTGCCTTGCATTTTTGTTTGTTTGTTTCATGTATGAGTTTCCCCCAAAGAGATTCCAAACACCTGGAGAGCTATGGATTCGTGTTACACTTTGTTTTTTAATAGGCAATGCTCCTTAAATGTTTCTGAGATTCTCTTTAATAATACATCACTCTTCACTCAGGGATATGCACAGAAGGTCATGTACACAATATTTAGTATATAATTACATAAGAGTAGGTAATTTATCTTATGTTATTATAATAAAATTCTACCATTGAATTCAAAATAAAGGCAAGCAAAAAGTCTGTATCAAAATACAATAGGCACAGATTTCTTTACGTATGTGAAATATGAAGAATCAGAATAGGAAATATTGGCAAGTTGTCATTAAAACATTATAATCTATGGATATAAAATAGAAATAATGTGTATGTACTAGTATTTGCTAGCATAACAGGGTGACTATCATCAAAAATAATTATACATTTTAAAATAACTAAGAACACAATCGAATTGTCTGAAATACAAAGGATAAATGCTTGAGAAGATGGAAACCCCATTTACCCTGATGTGATTATTATTCATTGTATTCCTGTATCAAAATATCTCATGTAACCTATAAATATATACACCTACTATGTACCCACAAAAATTAAAGATTAAAAATAAAAATTAAATTAAATAATATAAAAAAGTATAATCTATCCATGAATGATTACCATAACATTAATTTATCAGCAAATTCTGGCCTGGTGTGGTGGCTCATGCCTTTAATCTCAGCACTTTGGGAGGCGGAGGTGGGCGGATCACCTGAGGTCAGGAGTTCAAGACCAGCCTGAGTGATATGTTGAAAGCCCATCTCTACTAAAAATACAAAACTTAACCTGGCATGGCAGCGCACCTCTGTAGTCCCAGCTACTCGGGAGGCTGAGGCAGGAGAATTACTTGAACCTGGGAGATGGGGGTTGCAGTGAGCCGAGATTGTACCACTGCACTCCAGCCTGGGTGACAGAGTAAGACTCTTAAAAACAAAAAAAATAATTTGGCAAATTCCATAAGCTCCTACAATATGCCTACCATCGAACGCCTAGCAGATACTGTGGTAGGTACTAGATGAAGAGAGGAACACAGAGATGAAGAAAGCTTCATCTCTGCCTTAGAAGACCCCAGAGAATATAAAATATTTCACGTCTACCTAATCAAGTCCAGAAAGTTTTCAAATGCCCATCCCTTTGACATTGGGTATGAAGGATGAATAGAAATTCACCAGGTAAAGATGAGAGAAATCACAGTTGGCAGAAGGGCAAAATTTGGATTTTGGAATCCACAAGGAAAAAGACATACGACAACTAACATACGGGGGTGGGGCAGGAAGAAGGTGTGAGAAACAAAGGATGGAAGGTAGGACTAAAATGTGACCTGGTACTAGGGCATACACTATGTTAGGGAGTTTAGACTTTATTTTCGAGGCACTGAAGAGCCACTGCCAATTTTTAAGTAGCAAATTAGTAGATTTGTATCTGATTTGCTGGACAAAAATTAATATTTATTAATTTAAGTGATTAATTATAGACTGCTTTAGGACAATATGTGAATCCAACCAAAGTGATACATAACATTAGGGCTTATTCTTTTGTTTCCAAAGTTAGCTATTTTGTTTTTTATGAGTCATTTGATTTCCAAACTATATTTGAGAATATAAAATATGTACACCATGAGGTTAAAAAGAGAAATGTCAATGGCGCCACCATGTAATGTATTCATAATGCCCATAATAAGAAATATGTTGATTAATTTAAACTATTTCCTAGTTATGTTTCATATACGTATCTTAACTTGGAAAAGATGGGCAATTAAGTGCTAGTGTACTATCTTCTGGAAATCATGGACCGTAAACAGAAGCCACCTACAGAGAGTCTTAGCAGGTTTAGATGTGCACCTCTAAACTGCTTTAGAACATTAATTACGTATATTATTACTCAAGTTATTCATGTCCCGATCATGAGTCTAGCAATTCTGCCTTTTCTTATATTAAAGCAATGGAAAACAAAAAAAATTCAAATAAACAAGCTAATGATGCATCTTAAAGAACTAGAAAAGCAGAGCAAACCAAATCCAAAATTAGTAGAAGAAATAATAAAGAAAAGAGCAGCAATAAATAAAATTGAAATGAAGAAAATAATACAAAAGATCGGTGAAACAAAGAGTTGGTATTTTGAAAAGTTAAACATAATTGACAGACCTTCAACCAGACTAAGAAAAAAGAGAGAAGATCCAAATAAATAAAATCAGAGTTGAAAATGGAGACATTACAACTGATAACTGATACCACTAAAATTCAAAGGATCTTTAGAGGCTACTATGAGAAACTACATGCCAATAAATTGGAAAATCTAGAAGAAATGGACAAATTCCTAGACACATACAACTTACCAAGATTGAACCAAGAAGTCCAAAACCTGAACAGACCAATAACAAGTAATGAGATGAAAGCTGTAATAAAATCTCTCCCAGTAAAAAACAGCCCAGAATCTGATGGCTTCACTGAATTCTACCAAACATTTAAATAAGAACTAATACCAGTCTTACCCAAATCGTTCTGGGAAAAAAAAAAAAAAAAAAAAAAACAGAGGAAGAGGGAATACTTCCAAACTCATTCTACCAGGCCAATATTACCCTGATACCAAAACCAGACAAAAACACATCAAAAGGCCTGGCGTGGTGGCTGAAGCCTGTAATCCCAGCACTTTGGGAGGCCGAGACGGGTGGATCACAAGGTCAGGAGATCGAGACCATCCTGGCTAAATGGTGAAACCCTGTCTCTACTAAAAATACAAAAAACTAGCCGGGCGAGGTGGCGGGCGCCTGTAGTCCCAGCTACTCGGGAGGCTGAGGCAGGAGAATGGCGTAAACCCGGGAGGCGGAGCTTGCAGTGAGCTGAGATCCGGCCACTGCACTCCAGCCTGGGTGACAGAGCCCGACTCCGTCTCAAAAAAAAAAAAAAAAAAAAAAAAAAAAAAACAAAAAAAAAAAAAAAATATATATATATAGGCCAATATCTCCAATGAATATTGATGAAAAAACCCTCAATAAGGGTTTTTCAACTAGCGAACTGAATTCAACAATACATTAAAAACATTATTCATCATGATCAAGTGGGATTTATCTTGGGGATGCAAAAATGGTTCAACATAGGTAAATCAATCAATATGATACATCATATCAAGAGAAGAATGGAGGAATAAAACCAAATGATCATTTTAATTAATGCTGAAAAATCATTTGATAAAAATCAACGTTCTTTCATAATAAAAATCCTCAAAAAACTGGATATAGAAGGAACACACCTCAACACAATAAAGCCATATATGGCAGACCCACAGGTAGCATCATATTGAATGGAGAAAAACCAAAAGCCTTTCCTCTGAGATCTGGAACACAACAAAAATGCCCACTTTCACTACTGTTATTCAACATAGTATTCCAAGTCCTAGCTAGAGCAATGAGACAAGAGAAAGATATAAAGGGCATCCAAATTGGAAAAAAAGAAGTCAAATTATCCTTGTTTACAGATTATGTGATCTTATATTTGGAAAAACCTAAAGACTGCACAATAAAATCTTAGAACTGATTAACAAATTCAGTAAAACTGAAGGGTACAAAATCATCATACAAAAATCCGTAGCATTTATTTATGCCAACAGCTACAAGTTTGAAAAAGAAATACAAAAAGTAATCCCATTTACATTAGCCACAAATAAAATTAAATACCTAGGAATTAATGTGACCAAAGAAGTGAAAGAACTTTATAATAAAAACTATAAAACACTAATGAAAAAATGGAAGGTGGCACCAAAAATGAGAGCTATTCCATGTTCATGGATTGGAAGAATCAATATTGCTAAAATGTCCATACTACCCAAAACAATCTAAAAATTCAATGCAATCTCTACCAAAATACCAATGACATTCTTCACAGAAATAGAAAAAAATCCAAAATCAATATAGAGCCAGAAAAGACCCAGATTAGTCAAGGCTGTCTTAAGCAAAAAGAACAAAACTGGGGTAATTACATTACCTGATTTGAAATTATAATACACAGTAGTTATCAAAACAGTATGGTACAGCATAAACTGAGACACACAGACCAATGGAACAGAATAGAGACCCCAGAAACAAATCCACACACATACAGTGAACTTGTTTTCAGTAAAGGGGCCAAGAACATACACTGAGAAAAAATGCAGTCTCTTTAATAAATGGTGCTGGGAAAACTGGATATCCATATGCAGAAGAATGAAACTAGACTCCTATCTCCGACCACATAAAAATCAAATCAAAATGGAGTAAAGACTTAAACCTAAGACCTCCAACTATGAAGCTCTGACAAGATAACACTGGGGAAACTCCCCAGGATATTGGTCTAAGCAAAAATTTCTAGAGTAATACCCTACAAGCACATTCAACCAAAGCAAAAATGGACAAATAGGATCACATCAAATTTAAAAGCTTCTGTAAAGGAAACAAAGTGAAGAGAGGTCCTACAGAATGGAAGAAAATTACCCATCTGATAAGGGATTAATAACCAGAATATATAAGGAGCTCACACAATTCTCTAGAAAAAAAAATAATAATCCTATTAAAATATTGGCAAGAAATTTGAATAGACATATCTTGAAGAAGACAAACGAATGGTGAACAGGCATATGAAAAGATGCTCAGTATCAATGATCACCAGAGAAATGCAAATCAAAACTACAGTGATATATCAGGTCACCCCAGTTAAACTGGCTTATATCCAAAAGACAGGCAATAACAAATGCTGGTGAGGATGTGGAGAAAAGGAAACCCTCAGACATTGTTGCTGGGAATGTAAATTAGTACAACCACTACAGAGAATAGTTTGGAGGTTCCTCAAAAAACTAAAAATAGAGCTAGCAAATGTTCCAGCAATCCCGCTGCTGAGTATATACGCAAAAGAAAGGAAATCAGGATACTGAAGAGATATCTGCACTCGCATGTTTGTTGCAGCACTACTCACAATAGCCAAGATTTGGAAGTAACCTAAGTGTACATCAACAGATGAATGGATAAAGAAAATGTGGTACATATACACAATGGAGTAGTATTCAGCTATAAAAAGAATGAGATCCTATAATTTGCAACAAAAGGATAGAACTGGAGATCACTGTGTTAAGTGAAATAAGCCTGGCACAGAAAGACAAAGATCACATGTTCTCCCTCACTTGTGGGATCTAAAAATCAAAACAATTGAACTCACGGACATAGAGAGTAGAAGGATGTTTACCAGAGGCAGGGAAGGGTAGTTGGGGGTTGGACGGAAAGGACAGGATGGTTAATGGGTACAAAAAATTAGAATGAATAAGACCTAGTATTTGACAGCAAAACAGGGTAACTATAGTCATTAATAATTTAATTGTATACTTTAAAATAACTTAAAGAATATAACTGGATTGTTTGTAACATGAAGGATAAATCCTTGAGGGAATGAATACCCCATTTTCCATGATGTGGTTATGACACATTGCATGCCTGTCTGAAAACATCTCATGACTGTATAAATACATACACCTACTAGGTACCCACAAAATTTAAAAATAAAAAAAAAATTAAAAGAAAACAAACTCTGATCTGCTTGCCTGTTGGCTTGAGGCCCATTCTAATTTCTTCCTAAAGTATATCTGAGAAATAATCTGCAGTTCATAGTATGTTCCAAGCAAAATATCACTAATCCAAAAATAATAAAGTTAGTAAAGTAAAAGAAAATATTGCTATTATTTCAACTTGTAAGGGCCTAGGATAACTGCCCCATTTTAAAGAGATAAATATTACTCAATATTTTTAAAAATAAACTTTGGTGGATATTATAAAACAAACATCAAAAATTTATCTCCATCTAAAATCATGCATGATATTATAATTCCATGGAAATATTTTGGAGTAATGACTTTCAAATGAATACAGGAAGAATGTTATTAAAGAGAACAAAGATTAGGAAATACACTGTAGCACATAATCCTGCAGTGGGGAAGGGAACAGTCTCTTATGATCTAATAGGATTTTTCCATTATTAAGTTGGTTAATCTTAGACACACAGCAAATAAATCATTCTTGGTTCCTAAAAGTCCGTGTGGTGATACTCAAAGGAAATTAATTCCTTTTGCTACACATGGTTTATAAAAACATATTATGGAAGCCAAGTCAATGAAAATTTTAGATTACTACCATAAGACGTCAATTTTTCTTAAAATAAGGGATTTTTTTCATCCCTTTCCTAATAGTTTCAAACACAAAAGTGGCTTTCCAGTAACAAGAATTACGTGATGCATGTGGCAGAATGGCAAAGGCATGATGCTGTCATAAATGGAGAACTTGTGAACTCAACATGGTAAAGAGGCCAACACTTGAAAACTGAAAGCAGAGGCTGCCTTCTGAAAAATCCAGATGTTCTAAAGATACCATTCCATTACTTTAAATGTGAGCGGAAAAGAGCCTAATTACTGGTGAAAATGTGATTAAAGTTCTTATCAAATACAGCCAGTACATTGGAATCAAAATGTTATCATCACTTAAAAATGATTTATTTAGAACCTAATTGCACAAGTAAGGCAGCGATTGCCCTCTACGTGCTAACAATCAAAGATGGGCACTTATATCAATGCACGCATATTGAAACACTGAATTAAGACTTGCAGAGCAAATATATGAATGGAAACAGGAATTGTCCAAATAAAAGGTAAGTGCACCGCAGCAAGGGGCAACATATGTAACTGGGTTGAGAACAGAATAGCTATGGAAACCCTTCCTTCCAACTGAATAAACTATGTGGAAATAGTCTGGTCTTTGGTTAATCAGGAGAGTTTGATGAAAGCACAGGGATTTCAAAACCTGTTAGGAAGTTCACAGAACAGGTATAATCTGTAACCTTCCACAGGTAGGTGGTGACAGAAAAGGAGGAATGAGAAAGCCACTGAATAATGGAAAACGGTACAAAGGTGATTTCTTAAAGGTAGAAATAATGTGGATAATTGGTGTCTTGAGGGAAAGAAATCAACAAAGCTTGAATGATTCAACCCAGGGCTCTTTCTCGACTCCTTTCTTTTCCTTCAAAATATAGTGCAACCTTGAAACCTCTTCTCCCCACTACTAATCTCCTAGTTCAAATCAGCAGCATCTTTCACCTGGACTTCTGCAAAGCCTTCTGAACTGTCTTCTCTGCTTCTACTATCCCCAGAGGCCATTATTCACACTACAGTCTACCCTCTACCCAGGAACCAAAACTTCATAATGACTTATCACACTTAGAACACTTAGACTAAAACAAAAACTGAAGCTATTAGAATCCCATTTAAATCCATGATATTGCTAGAATAGTACGTTTTTAAAAAGGAAGAAATTGACGTCAGTTGAACACCAACTATATACCAGAGTGTTGAGTTCTATATTTCATCTTACTGAAAAAATATTTTATAATTTAATATATACATATGTCACAGTCATACTATGTATTAAATTCTCCTTTGGGAGCAAGCAAAGGAGACCAAGTACTAATTTTTAAAAAATTATTTGCATCCTAAACACCTGAGATAGAATTGCTAATATGCACAGCAATTACAAATCAGAGGTTGATAATTATGTAAGTAGTTGGAGCAAAAGTCAAATGGATTCACATTCATTCCTAAGGGGAGGGCTCTTGGGTACAAAGGTTTAGGGGCAATAGAGGTGACTTGGGACTGTGGATATGGTATCACAAAGGAAGAGCAGCTGAATTTCTCAACTTTGGTCCAGATGCTTACTTGATTATACTTACATCTCACTTCCATTGGCTTGAAGTTGGTCTGACAACTCTCTAACCAAGTAAGGTTAGGACTAAGATGAATCTGGCTTGAAATGCTCCATATTTATGAATACTTACAAATTAAACTACTAAAGAATTTAGAGCTGTGCCTTTATCCTATTTAAATCACTATGAAATTAACTGATAACCATGTTTTTGACTTGGGCCTAATGGCCTGACTAGGAACCATAAGAGTCTGTGATTTGGGGAAAGTCTAATGCCTTAGGCACAAAACTACTGGACTTTACAAAACCGAGATTATTGTATCTCTCGAAGAAAAAGGTAGTAAATTTTTAAGAATGAGGGAGACTTCTTGAGAAGAAATTCACCCCTGCATATAGAAATAAAATTCTGCAGGACAAAAATGGGATTAGTCAGGGGAAAAAAAATCATGAAATAAATATGCCAAAATATTAGTAGTGATTTATTCTGGGTGGTGGTACTATGAAAGACTGCTATTTTATTCTTTGTATTTTAGGGTAGGCAGCTTATTTTATGTTCTTTTAAAAGAAAAGCATCGCTGGGTGGAAGTCTATGCCTTTACCTCTTTGGTTCCAACTATGCTTCTCCTTTAAGACAAGAAGTATAAACTCACGTGCCTAGAAAGCCCAGGCAACTAATGTGAGTGATGAATTGTGTCAAAGCAGCAAGCACATTCCCATGTCAAGAGGCAGCTGCTCCTTAGCACAAGCACATAGCTGCGGCAATGAAATGCAGGTAGCATTGTTGAGAGATCTTAACACTTTTTTTGGCACTTGCAATCTGTATTTTTGTTGAAACTTTCTGATTTTTAAATTGTAGCAATTTATTTAAATTTTAAAAACCTAAGGAAATAAAAAAGCAAAACAGAACAAACTCTGTGAGGTATCGAGCAAAATGTAAAGGATTTTCAAGGGTGATTTTGCTCATAAAGCACAAGGCACATATTTGTTTATCTGTTTTGATATACAAACCTATATTCATGGTTACACACCAGAAGCACAGATCTGGATTTTTTTAAAAAAAGACTAGCAATGGTCTATAAGCAGAATTTGGGCATACAAACAATGCCTTTAAGAGAACTATTAAATCTCTATCTAAATGGAGGATGGACAGAAAATTCTCAAATATTACTTTCTGCTCATAAAATTTATTCCCTTCTATTTATTACTGTCTTTATTGCATGTTAACAGATTAAACAAGATAATGGGAGTGACAGCTAAAATGGGGTGTCATAATAAAAGTTTACCAAAATTGTAAATGAAATAAGTATGTTTCTGTTTGGTTATTTTGTATATCCAACATAAAATTTGCTGAGAAAAAGTAGTGAAGACTAAATGAGTCAGAGAAAGGAAACCTGAGGGAGCAGTTAAGACAAATCTATGATAAGAATTCTTTCTCTCAAAGAACTGGATGCAAGGAGTGTCATCTCAGGTGGACAGAACACAAGGCAGCTAAGGCCATTAGGTGATGGAGGAATGTCGGCTGGCCAAAACCCCATGAGGCTCAGGTGGAAGACCTTGATCTTGTTATCAGAGTCTTCAGGTGAGGTAGAATAGATTGAGGTGGAAAGAGTGGAAGGAATGGAGCATGACAGTCTGGAAAGTATGACAGGTTGTTAAGCAAGGCCTAGAGAAAACCTAAAAATATATTTAAACAAGGGGAAAAAATAAAAAGTGTCTGAAGGATAGAAACTAGAGGTAGGATACAAAGAACGAGGGTCGGATGAGGCAGAGGGAGAAAAGCATAAAGTCATGTATAAGACAGGTACTGAGGTCAAGGCCAGCAAAGAACAGTGGCCTGAAGTCAGACCCTGGGAAGCAATCTGGAATGTGGTTCTGGTACAGGAAGAGGCAGACTAACAAGTTTCCAGATTTGGCCAAGTTTTTTCAGCTTTGTTACTTTTGGTCAGGCAGGGGATGTTTACCTATCAAGGGCCAGATGAAGTGGAGAACATAAACCCAGGGAGGTATTCAGAATGATCAGTTCCCTAAGTGGACTGGAGGCCAGAAATACCATCCTGAAAGTCTGGGACCAACCTGGGATCAAGCAGTGTATCCTCATTACAGGTGGGCAAAGCTGTGATTCATCTGTCAGCAAGTTTGCTATCTGATATATTTCTGCTAAAAGTAAGCATCCAGGAAGTTAACCTGTTTCATTTACTTTGCAAACAATATATAATCATGAAAACACTTAAAGAAAGAATTTTTAAAAAGTTTTACAGAAGCTAAGTGATTTTTTTATATGTCATGTGTGGCCCTTGGACTTTATGTTTACATAAGAAAGACAGCAGCAGAGTCTGTTTTAATCTTTAACCACAACTGATTTCCAAGAATGAGTGCCACATCCTCAGTTCCTCCTGTTCAGTTACTTTCAACCAGTTTCTAGCATTTATTTTATTTTATTTTTTTAGAGACAGGGTCTCACTCTATTGTGCAGGCTGGAGTGTAGTGGTGTGATCATGGCTCACTGCAGCCTCGAGCCCCTGGGCACACAAGATCCTCCGGCTTCAGCCTCCTGAGTAGATGGGACTACAGGTGTGCACCACCACACCTGGTCAATTTTTTAAATCTTTTGTAGAGACAGGGTCTCACTATGTTTTGTAAGCTTGGTCTCAAACTCCTGGCATCAAGTGATCCTCCCTTCTTGGCCTCCCAAATTGCTGGGATTCAGGTGTGAGTCCACGTACCCAGCCAGTTTCTAGCATGTAAACTTATTCAAGCATGCTTGAAAATCAAGCATGTTGAAAATACTAACCTATATTAAGCTGTGAAACTGTTTATTCAGAAGGAAAACATTGCGGTATAAGTCCCAATTATGATATTTGCTATGAAAGTGAGGATAGAGCAATGACTCAAGGCTGACTAAGTGAATTAAGCCTGAAACTTGGCTGCTTATCAAGCATTAAAAATGAATCTCTACTACTGATTTAAAATGTAGGAGCTAAACTAAAATATGATAACCACCTAAGGAAATGGTATGAGCACTGAAGACCAAACAATGGTGATTGAAATTGCCAGGATCCTCTACTTTTTGGCCCAAGCATAAAAATTAAAGTCATTGGAGACTCATGTTCTAGTTCTGAACACAAAGTGTTACCCATTATTTTCTCTTTGTTTGCATAAGATCTTTAGCACCAAATAGTCAAACACGACAAAAGAAAATGAACTTGCAATTCATATTACACTTTATAGTGCCTTCAGGGATTCATATGTATAAATGTGCCATGGGAATGAAACAAACACTTTCCAAAGTAATACTACACATGCCTACACAAAAGAGGAGTGCTTCTTAGGGGACACATCAAGCAATCTTGTTCATGAGAAAACCTCTATCTTACTTTTAAGATCCTCCTGGGCCTGGAGGGAACTGGATAAAGGCAAAGACTCTGAAATCTGGAAAAGCCAGGCTAAAGTTAGCAGGGTCTGGAGACAGGGCACAACACCCTCTAAACCTCATCCATCTGCTACTGTTATGGGGTTTGGCAAGGCAAGTTCACCGAATCTGCAATTCCCTCTCCTATGCTGTTAGGCTACATGAGCACATTGTTCGCACCCACACATACTCTAAAGGCATGGCAGAAGGGAAACATTTTCTTGCCCTCTTAATTATAGCTAACCCAAGCCAAAGAAGGCCTCCTAGGCAAAATGACAGCCCTCAAAAAAGGAAGATCTAGGTTTATAAATAGATGTAAAAACTTATTTTAGAGTTGATTTAGTCCCGAATGATATTTCAACGGTAGAATGCAAAATGTCCAACTACTCTTTGGGGGCACAAAAAGCAGAAAATATGATTGTTAATGATATTCGTATGTGTTGAGTGCTGATGTTTTGCCAAGCACTGTGCTAATGCTTGCAGTACTTCAAGGACCCCTTATATAATACATGTAATTCTATAATATATGTGTATTACACACATATATCTACATCCACAGTTTGCTCTTCTAAATAATTAACACTATATTATTCAAATTTTATAGCTGGTGAAACAAGGACAAAATTAACAAGTGGCAGGTAAGGGTAAAAAATCTAGACCTCTTGAATTCAACATTGAATCATTTAAATATGAACTATGAATCATTATCCTGTCTTTCCGTCACAATTCATTTTTATTTGAACTAAATTAATCTATAAAATTAAAACTTTACATAATATTTATATTTATGGCCGGGAGCGGTGGCTCAAGCCTGTAATCCCAGCACTTTGGGAGGCCGAGGCGGGTGGATCACGAGGTCAGGAGATCGAGACTATCCTGGCTAACATGGTGAAACCCCGTCTCTACTAAAAATACAAAAAAAAAAAAAACTAGCCAGGCGTGGTAGCGGGCGCCCGTGGTCCCAGCTACTTGGGAGGCTGAGGCGGGAGAATGGCGTGAACCCGGGAGGCGGAGCTTGCAGTGAGCCGAGATCGCGCCACTGCACTCCAGCCTGGGAGACACAGCGAGAATCCGTCTCAAAAAAAAAAAAAAAAATTATATTTATATTATATGTAAGTATATATTCAATGTGCTAAACTTTGTGCTATCTCAGTGATATTTCGTATTCAATTCTGTTTCTCTAAGGTGAGACATTTTCCTCTTTAAAATGCGTGCAAACAACAAACAATAAGGAGTCAGTAAGAAATAACTATTTCAGAAGCAAATACACGTGAAAGAGTCACTCCCTAAAGCAAGGATTCCAATTTCCTAACCTGTCCATAGAGGTCAGTGCTTTGTGGGACTTCATGGTCTACACTCCATGTGGGTCAGCCCACCAACAAGAACCTGCCATAAGGGGAATGTCATCCAGCCTGATGGGCCCCTTCTTGCTCATTTAATGCTGTCTTGTGCTGGTACAGGCACCAGGAGTTCATGATAAGGCTACGTTTTTATAGTCTTTTTCATGAGATCATAGTATTTACTTTTTCATTTACATGAGATATTTATTTTTTATGATAGTTTCACTTCTACTGCAAATATATTTAAACCATACAATAAAGCCTAGCTGTCAAGGGCCAAACCAGATGAATGGGTATCAACTTGCCTAATACATTACCTATTAGAGTGTAAATTGTTATCTACTGATTTCTCAAGAAATAACTTCAATGCTTACATAACACATAACAAATCAGCTAGGTGCAGTGGCTCACACCTATAGTTCCAGCACTGTGGGAGGCTGAGGGGTGTCAATCACTTGAGCCCAGGATTTTGAGACCAGCCTGGGCAACATGGCAAAACCCCATCTCTACAGATAATACAAAAATAAATTAGCTGGGCATGGTGGAAAATGCCTGTAGTCCCACCTATTGGGAGGTTGAGGTGGGAGGAGTCTCTCAAGCTGGGAGGTTGAGGCTGCAGTAAGCTGCAATCACGCCACTGCACTCTAGCGCCAGCGACACAGCAAGACTGTCTCAAAAAAAAAAAAACAAAACAAAAAACCAAAACCAAAACCAAAAACAGGTCACTGTAATATCAGATTTATTTATTTTAAATCTGATTATTTCAGAATAAATTTGTAAGACCAATAATCATAAACAGATAAATTTCCTTAGACTGAAATTTCTAAGGAAGAAACTCTAGATCTATTGCATTTAAACTAATTTATCATATTTATCATAGTTAAAAAATAACAATGACACAATCCAACAATTTACATTTTCAACTACAGTGAAATCCAGTTAGCTTGATCATTTTGATAGTCAATGACCTCTGAGAATGGAATTCAAGCACTTATCGGCACCCCCATTGGCACTCCTAAACAGAATAGAGCACATCTCATTCTAATAAATGACACAAATTTATAAATAAACAACTTGCAGTTCAACCGTTAGTAAAAAATTAACAGAAGCAGTTCACAATTAAAGCAAAGTTATGAAGACTATACTCTTGGATGTATAGTCAAGCTACTCCTGACTGCTTGCTTACAGATGTCTCAGATTTTGGCTGTATGCTCCCTGTTACACTGTATCTCCTAAACTGGAGGACAGCAAATTAAAACTATTATCAGCAAATTCGAAGCTATTTCAACTCTGAAGTAGCCAAAATGATGGCATTCTCCTCAGTTTCCTATCTTGAAATTTGCTGAAAAGGCGAGATATTCCATGTATTTACTTAACTGAGAAAAAGAGAAAAGAAAGGTGAAGTTTTAAAGATGTGCTATATGAAGACCTTATCCACCTCCTGACACCATTTTCTAAGACTCCCCATCTTGTTCCCTAAATTCCAGCTACAATGTCCGCTTTGTTGCTCAAGCATGCCAAGCTTTTTCTGGCTTCTGGGCCTTTGCACCTGTTGTTTTCTCTGCCAAGACTGTTATTGTCTTAGATATTTTTCTTTCTTCTCAATTCACGTCAGCCCCACAGTGATGCGTTTTCTGACCCCACATCCCTTCAATTACTCTCTGATTTTCACTGTTACACTTACCACTAGCTAAAGTGTGTTTATGTACCCCTTCATTCTGTCTCAAATGCCAAGGTATTTACTTTCAGAGAGCAGAGACCGTGTCCTTTTTTGTTTACCACTGTGAACATGGTTACCCGGCCCATATTAGAAATTCAGTAAGGCATGAGGATCGCTTGAGCCCAGAAGACCAACCTGGGCATCGTAGCAAGACCTCATCTCTACAAAAATAAAAAATAAAAAAATTAGCCAGACATGGTGGTGCACGCTTGTGGTCACAGCTGCTCAGGAGGCCGAGGTGCGAGCATTACTTGAGCTCAGAAGATCAAGGCTGCAATGAGCAGTGATGATGCCACTGCACTCTGGCCTAGTTGACAGAGCAGGGCCCTGTCTAAAAAAAAAAGAAAGAAAAGAAAACCTTAATAAATACTGATTAATGTAATGAATGGCTAAAATTGATCTAATTAGAGCACTTTGACTTAAGGACCAGACTTAGGAAATAAAACATTGCTTCTTAATATTGACATTCCTCATTTAATCAAAAATTACCTTGAAGAAGTTGAACGTAAAGAATGAACCAGGTTCCATACTCATTTTTAGAAACAGATACCCAGTGTCTTGCACTCTGCCATTTCTTGTGTCCATGCTTGAATGAATCTGTCTGTCAAACTCAGGGAACTCACTGGAGTCTGGGAAGTCACTTTGCTGCCTTGTAGAGTCGGTGACTGCTGTGCTCTTAACAAGGTACTGAAATATCAGCTAAATAAAGTGTTGTCATGGGAGCAGAATAGTCAAAATTTATTAATCTGCTCAGTTTTGTCAGCTAGCAGACAAATACAGTCCCTCCCACCCCACAGCCAGCCATCCCCACAACTCACTAAGCAAAGGCAAGCCATTTCACCTACTCATTTTACATGCTGCTCTGGTTTTGGGTGCAGTTAAAATTATATCCAATTCTGCAGGTAATCTTGATGTCATAAAGTGATAAGTAACAGCAGAGAATGAGGCAGTGGGATATGAGCATAAAAATAATAATGAAAAGGAACACAGATCTTGGAGTTGGAAAAAGGTTTGAGAATTATGAAAATCTCTGCCAAAACTTAAGCTTTGGAGCTTGCTGCTCTGCCTTGGGAACAGCATGTGCTATAGGGTGAGGCACAGTGATTTTACTGACAGATTTTTTGATGCTGTGTTCAATTTAGTTTTTACTGTTTGCATTTGGGGGCTTATTTTGAGTTACGTACTTTCTTACTGTTAATATGTGAGAACATCCATTAATATTTTGAGTCTTTATTAGGGTTTAGCCACAAGCTAAAGATGATCTTCTAAAAGTATGTTGAATGTCCGTGGGATTTAATGATATCCTCTTTGTGTTTCCCAATACCAGTTTTTAAAGCAACATTAATTTTTAAAATATATTTACACCTAAAATACTGCAAATACATTGAACAGTGTGAACAACATATTAATAATCTCCAAAATGAACAACTTTTTGTCAGTGCAGGGCATGGGAAAAATAAATATTGAATTAGCTAATCTTCAATTTAATGTTTATTATTAGTCCTTAGGAGTAATCCTTATGAGTAAATAAGATTCAGATTCTTTTACAACACACTGAAGGTTTAACCTATAAAGTTGGTTCTCTTTTGTTCCAAAAGTCTCGTAAGTACTTAAATATATACTATAAAGAAAGTGCAGAGGAATGAGACCTACCAGGTTGAACAAAGCTATTGAAATATAGAGTACATTTAAAGAAATGCAACATGGTTGATGGTAGGAAATTATTAAATACATATGCTCTTTAAAAAATTATTATTCAATAAAACTATAAAATTATTGTGTAGTCAGCTCATAAATTATAAGCAAATGGATACTGCTAAAATAGATTTTATGGGCTGATTACACAAGAGTCTTAAAACTTGTCAAATAGTTTGACTTTATATAGCCAAACATATCACGGCAGCCAGCCTTCACAATGGCCTCAGTGATCCCCACCTCCTGGTATACCCTTGCGTAAGTCCCCTCCCACAGCAGACTAGGGTAGTTGTGTGTGACCAGTAAAATACGGGAGAAGAGATGGCATGTGACTTCTAATAGTAGATTGCCAAATAAAATGTGGCTTTTATCTTGGTCTTGCTCATTCTCTCTCTCAGAGTACTCAATTTGGGGGAAGCTGATACTATCATTAACAGTCTTCTAAAACACCCAAAAGGTGAGAATCTGAAGTCTTCCAAAAGGAGAGAACTGGAGCTTTTAGCCAATCATCACACTAGTCAGTCATCTTGGAAACAGACTACCTACCCTCAGTCAAGCATTTAACTTCATCCCTCACTGATAGTGACAGCAACCTCATGAAACAGCAGAGGCCAAAACTACCTAGCTAAGGCACTCCTAGATTCCCAAACCTCAAAAATTTTGTGTCATAATAAATGATTGTTGTTTAAGCTGCCAAGTTTTAGTATAATTTGTCATACAGCAATAGATAACTAATAGACGAATCCACTTGCAACTCATCTACCCCTGTTACTCCATCTTGGCCGAGCTGAAGTCAATTGGGTAAGTTTTGATTAAAGATTATGGATAGAAATAAGCTGTGTTTTGGATACTTCCCAAGGACATGATTGAATATAGAAAAATTTAGAATTAGTATACCACTCTATTACAAACTGGGTTGGAATTTGCTTTTGCAGTATAATGAATACGCTTCGTTAACAAAAATACATAATTCAAGAATATATAAACTCATATTTTATAACAGAAAACAGATCACTGGTTAACTGGAGATAGAAGAGTGGGGGTGAAGGATTAAAAGGGGTAAGAGAAAACTTTTGGGGTATGCTTATTACTTTGATTGTGCTGATGATTTTTAATAATTATTTACGTGTGTGTGTATATATATATGTCAAAACTTATCAAATTGTACACTTTAAATGAGTATCTTTGTTTTTCCAATTTACTTCACTGAATTTTTTAAAAATGTATTTGATTAATGGATCCAGAACTGACCTAATTTTCAAATGGTTATGATTTTCAAATTGCCAGGCCTGAATGACATAAGACTGTTCTTTGGGATCTGGGAAGTTAAGAAAACCATATTTTATCCCATATTATTCTATCTTTATATTACTGAAACAGTCTCATAAATTATTATAACACTGTGTTGGACAATTTGAATCAGAAAGTACTAGAACAGAACAAATTGGAAAATTTCTCAAAATAATAAAAGTTTATTATATAAAATATGTTAAGAAATACAATGGAAAAGTGACCTCACATTCACATGAAATTTTGCAACATTGAGAGAGGTGAGCACTTCAAAGCAAAAGAAGTCGATAAATCTACACTAATGATTTCTTAGTTCTATGAAAGATTCTATGACACTTCCCCTTGAAACTAGAATCAAGAGTTCTAGTCAATTTTTTCAAAAGAATCTATCCTTTAGTCTTTACATTCTAAAGGATAAAACTTGAGGTGCATTCTCTACTCTGAACTCATAATTTTTCAATAGAGACTAAAGAAAAATTACCTAGATGAGGTTATACCATATATAATTTGTCCATGTTAGAATCAAAGTTTCCATATTAACTATATTAATAATTACAAATATATTGCTGCTTCCCCAAATTAAATATTACATATTTACATGGATAAGTCATGATAGCAGGTGGGTTTATGATATTTGCTTCCCTTCAGTGTCAATAACATCTAACCTATTTTAATGATATTACCTAAAACAGAAATTCTCCTAAAAGTGAAAAGAAAGGTACTTTTATGCTATAGCCAAGCAAAATTTTATTGATCTAATTAATTTTGTAGTAAAACATTTTAAATATGATATTCCATAGGATATTTTATTGTTTTATCATTACACCATAATTGATGTGATGATTATCAGTACCTGAAAAAATCTCTCCTTTTTGCTCCTATTATGCTCCAAATATACTTTCCATGTTTTTTCTTGTAAATTAGATATTATTTTCATTTTCCCATTTATACTTTTATAATTAAAGTTTTACCATAAGTAATTTACTTCCCTGCACATACTAATTTTCTTAATTATATTTAGAATATAGCTATCACTTATCAGTCATCTATAGGAAGGTGATATTTTATAAAAGGCTATTTCGATATTACCTTTCAGTTTGTGTTGTCTAACACCCCTATAACATCATTACCCCCATACACACATCTATTGCTAACTCCAATCCAAAAAAAAAAATGAGAAATACAAAAGTATGTCTAATCAAAAGGAAGGCTAAATGCTGGCTTGGTAATAAACCTAAATTTATGTATTTTCAAAAAACTATGAAAATCTGAAAATATTATGAAAAGAACAACATAATATAAAATATAAACAGCTACTCATCATTCAAATTAAAACAATAAACATTTTCCATATTTTTTCAAACTTTTTTGCTTAAAGAAAAAAAAATGTTACAGATGCATATAAACCCACTCTCCCATTCTATTCCTGCTCCTTCTTCCCAGAGGTAAAAAGTGAATTTCCTTTTAATTTCATATGCTCATATCCACTATCATACATTTTGTTTCGTACAAAGTATGTTAATTGAAAACTACAAGAAAGGCCAATTTAAAAAGATTTTCAACTTTACTCTTTATCAGGAAATGCTAATTAAAATCAACAGACTAAAAAGTAGTAAAAAATCTGATGACACGAAGCATTGGAGAAGATGAAGATAAACAGTAATTTACACGGCACTGGTAGAAATATAAGTTGTTACAATGTCTTTAGAGAACATTTAACAATTTGGGAGCAAAACTGAATATATTCTTATGCTGTGGCCCAGAAATTACCCTTCTATGCATTTACACATGAAAATGTGTCACATTTATATGTGAGGAGGCATGTAAAAGGGTCACGTTAATAAATGGAACACTTGCATAGTGTTTCTTATGTGACAGGTACTGTTTAAGTCTTTCATGTGTTTTTACTCTGCTATCTTCATAAATATGCCTACCTCACAGGAAATATGCTTCATTTAACAGGTGGGTGAACTGAGCACTGAGTTTTACGACTTGTCAAGGTCCTGTAACTAGCAGTGGTAGAACTACAAACCCAAGCAATCCAGCTCAGTGTTGTTAACCACTGTGCTGTATGGCTCACTGAAACACCATGTGTAAGAGCAAAAGGGTGGAAACCATTCAGAGTTCATCCAGTTAGGAAGGAATGAACACACGGTAGGACATTCATACAAGGCAGAACAGTATAGCCTTTCAAATGCATAAAACAGACTTACACACAGCTAGTGTACATTTCAGAAACCTAACATGATATGAAAAGGTGAGCTGCAAAAAGATTTGCACTGTGTAATAACTGAAGTCAGTTTTATGATTTATTTTCAATAGCTAAAATAGCTAAAGCAATCTTAGAGTGTATGAAAAAATATGGAATCAAACAAAGAAAGGGATTCTTTTTTTCCCTCCTTGGGGTTAAGGATTGATCACACCTAAAATGGTGTATCAATATAATGAGCTGCAAGACTTATCAACCAGACTGGGTTTAGGAGTGAGCAGCTGGAATGGGCAAGGGTTTTGTAGCTGTATAGAACAAGTGTGCAAAGTCTTTCAAGTAAGAGAATAATTGTTTATGTGCAAGAAAGAAACTCGGTCTCCATCAGCCCTCTCTTTCTCTACAGGCTTCCTATCAAATGTGTCAGTACATACTTTGATAGGGCTTATCTGTTTGACTTAGGGCAATTATCCTCATATGAAACATTAACAAATGGTATTATAACATCATTTAACTTGATATACATTAAATATGGCATTCTCAAGTACATGGAAGAGTATTAATAACAAATTGTGCACAAAAAAATTTCATGGAAAATCATATAATAATTAAAAAATCTGGCCATTTGTATCTGACCACAAAAGGTGAAAAAATGATGAAAAACTAAAATTGCATAGTTTTTATATTGTTGTAGATGATAGATCCACCAAGAAGTTTCCTTCTTACTGTTAAAGACTATTAACAAAAAAGTATAATACCCTAAGAATATATACTTAAGGGGATATTCTAGTACTGAAAACAATGGTCTGTACAAGGAAGAGCCCTGAGCAATTCTTCATTCCCTGAGTAAGTCTTCTCTATAATGAGAGGCCTGTTAAGAGACCACAATGGTGATGTTAATTCATCTAAACCATCAACCTCCACAGAGTAGGTTCACATTTTATGAAAAGCAATTAATATTTTAAAAGGTCTCTTTTCAGAGAAGACAAACCTAATAAAGACAAACAGTTGAAAGATCAAGGGGTTAAACTGAGCACTGAGACACATGGCTAAAATGTTAGTTTTCATGAATACTTAATGGCCAAACAAGTGGGGGTATATTAAATGTTAATTACTCTTAATGTTAGCTCTTGAAAAAATGCTTGTTTGGGTGTGGTATCCCTTTTTGAAAAACTTGTTGGCACTCCAGTGTAGACCTTGCTATGATTTCTTTCCAACATTGTACACACCTTATTCAAAAGACAAATGACTCATAGAAGGCCACAATCCAAGATTTGATAGTCAGCATTTAGCTTACTAATGATATCCCAGATGTAGCCACAGTTTCTAGTATGAGAAAAATAGTAGACAGGGGATTACACTATGGCTCCTATATTTCACTAGAGTCTGTTTTGCGGGAATAGTAAAAATACAGTGAAAGAAGTGTCAGATAAGGTAACGAGGAGAAAGGCCACAGAGGGGTTGTGAAAAGTATGCCAACATCAACAGCTGTTACTCAATATTTGTACCACTTAACCAAAACAAGCCAAGCATAGAAGGTGAAAATGGCTAGATAAGAAAGGAGAAAACAAAGGCAAATAATATAAAGTTGACTAAGCAAATCTGCAGTACAATGATAAAAACACCAAATGATATATGATATCCAACACCAAATACATTATCCATTTGTAAAGGACAAAGGCCCATTAGTCATTTTTTCCTGCAAAGTCCACAAGCACATTTATATGTTTGAATGTATCATTCCAACTTTTGCCAAGATATATTATTTTGTTTTTAAACACTTTTGCCAGCCAGAAGATATTGCTATTTTATATTTGTTGTAGTTACCAATTTTTAATACAATTTTATGAACACCTATGATTTTACGTCCTAATGATTCAAACGCAAACAAACCCCACCTTTTTTCTCTTTAAGAGCTCACAGTGCAATAATGAGGCAGAAATCTACATAAATATTTCTGTTTAAAAATGAAATTATGCTCTCACAGAGTTATATGGTAGTCAGTTTTCACTTACAGCTCACTCTTCCTTCTAGAGGGAAAAAATTACTTAATGCTACCCTGTTCCACTAGTCAACATAAATGTGATATGACAGATCTCATACACATTGTAGTTTGATACTGTAATGACACTTTCATGCATATATAATTTTAACAGAACAGGATAATATTCAAAATGGTGAAATTTTGGGCACACAACAAAAACAGGAATTAAAGAATACTTCTCATTTTATTTGCTTTTATAATCTCCCTCAAGTCAGACTCTGTGGGGAAATATCTACTTTATCTGTGTATCTGAGATCAACCCTGTGTTCTTTTTCCACATATAAGAAAAAAAAATTAGTTACTGTGTCTAGAATCCTGACTAAAAAAACTGGTACAAAAATGCTATTGTGAATTATACAGCTAAAGAAAGCATTGGCTAGTAAATGTTATCAAAGACTGACATATAATCTGTATAACAGCATGAGAGAGGAGGGACAAGGTACAGTTGAACTATTACAACTCCATGTTAGGTTTTAGTTTGTAGGTTTACACTTTCACTATCAAATTTGTTACTTATTATAAAATCTCACCCAACTTGTTTCCCATATAAACACTTCTTGGCCCTACACTGAAGACATTCTTGCCCTTGTATTAAAGACAAAGAAATAAAACTTTAATAATTAATACCTAATATGCATTCAGTGTTTATCATTTGTCAGGCACTGCGGCAGAAAATGAGTGCACAGCAGTAATGAAAGCAGCCATGGTTTCTGCCCTCATGGAGTGTACCATCCATGAGAAAACAGAGATGAGTAAGTCAAGACCCACAACATGCTGAGTACTATAGAGAACAGGAAAATGAACTGAAAGAATACAGTCTGTTGGAGAGATGGGAGGATTAAATAGAGTGAAATAGAGTGATGAAGACCTCCATAAAAGGTGACATTTAACCTGATCCTTGAAGTGAGAGAAGGAACCTCTGATACAAACAGCCAAGGATCAGGGAAAAGAGCACACCAGAGACCATGGCACCCACAAAGGTTCCAAGGCATGACACCTTTAGGGAACCAAGGCAAGGTCAGTGTGGCATGGCCGTGCAGTCTTAACAGCCATATTATAATGTGGAATTGATCTTGAAGAGCAGTGGAAAGCTGTAAAAGGGTTTCAACAGAGGACATGCATGGCATTTTTAAAAGATGACACTGGCTCCTAACTAGGGAGCAAACTAGTAGAGAGAAGAGGTGAAGCAGGCAGATCAGTTAAAACACTATTTCAGCTGTCACATAAGACATGTGGTACATTTCGCAAAAGGTAGTAGATGGATTCAGAAAAGAGATGAACTCATGGCATCATTTAAAGGTAGAATTAAAAGAACTTGCTGGTAGATGAAAGTCTTGCTGGCAGGCTGAATACATATATAGGAAGGAAAGAATAATGCTTGAGAAACTCTGTGAATGATGGCCCCAATTATTAAGATATGGGAAACTGGGAAGAATGGTTTTCAAGCGGATGTTAAACTTGTCATCCAGACATATTAAATTTGAGATACCTGTGAGATATCCAAGAAGAGCTATCAAGGAGCAACAGAGTATATGAGACCAGAGCTTAAAAGAGTGGTTTATGGTGGAGATAAAAGTTTGTGAGTCACGAAGTATACAAAAATGGTTAAAGCTTAACGCTATGGCTAATGATGAGATCATTTATGGAGAGAGTATGGAGTAATATTTCTATAATTTTAGTATACGATTCCTAAGGAGATTCTGATTCAGTATGTTTGGGGTGGAGGCTTTGAATCTGCATTTTTATTAAACTCTCCAGGCATGTCTCATCCCAGTACTTCGTTAAATACTGCTATAGAGACAGAAAATAAGCGAGCCTAGTAGTGAGCTGACAACCTCTAGCAGTTGGTAGTTGGCCAGAAGAGGAAGAGTCTGAGAAGCTGAAGCCAAAGACCAACCAGGAGTGAGCGATCTATTTAATTTTTTGAACCATCTTCAAAGGGAAAATAAAGGTTCCTGACTATTAGGTAATACTAGTAAGAATATGATCAGAGTTCCTTTGAGCAATTTCCTATAAAATAGTGCTAATAGCCAGCCTCCAGAATGATAGGTTGGTGCAAGTGCTTGATGCTGCTCAATAAATTTGTGCATTGTCACTATATGAAAAAAATATGGATTATGTCAGCAACAGGATTGTTGGTGCCTTCTAAGTAAAACTATTAATCCTGCTACACTAAAATCAGGAGAGGGCATCATGGGATTAGTATTCGATATTTTAGAGTTAATGAGATCTTGACCAAGCCACTTCCATATACTGGGGGTGGGTAATGAGCAATACCACCACCACCCTCCCTTTCTTCCTCCTTCCCTCTCTCCCTCCTTCCCTCTTTCCCTCCTTCCCTTTCTTCTTCATGTTATGTGCAGTAGCCTCAAGACGTGACTATTAAGCAACTCCTTAAAACAACAGGCTAAGAATAAAAGGTCCAGACAAATTATGAGGCAGATTCATTTCTATCTCTTTCTCTAACCAGTATTCTGTTTCCAACCCTTCTCCTGGCACTCCTTATCTCCACAGTCTTTTAACTGCTTAGAACTGTCACCTTTCAGTCCTCACTTTGTGCCAGACAAATTAAGCTTCAGAACACTTCCTTCCATCTCCTCTCAAAGCTTATCACATTTCACCTAGGGTTGTGTAATAACCATTTGATCCATAAACTTACTATATGCTGATGGGTTTGTTATTTCCCACAGATTTGCACTTTAACAGGAGTTTTTGTAGAGACAAACTTTAATTTGAAGGAGTTAAGCTAAAGTTGGAGTATTTCCATATCATTATGGAGAAGATGTAAGTATGGAGAAGATAATTTAACAGTTCTTAATCATCACCCAACAGATTGCTATCTGTTTCATCTGTAAAGTCCTGAGACTTTAAGAAGTCTTTGAGTTAATCACCTGGGAACAAGAAAACCTTTAGAAAGACTGCCAAGAGATTATTAAATTGCTTCAGAAAGCTGATTTCTTGTTATGTGGTAGCAGAAAAACATCTTGAACAACAAGTACATCTATGAGTCTGTCTTGTGAAAAAATTACACAGAGCTAAAGATTTTCTTCAACAAATAAAACTGGTCCTTAAATGAAGGGTTGCAAAGCAAAGGTTATCAGGTACAAAACTATTAACATACATGTGTAGACGAGCTAGATATAAAACAACATGGGGCTGCAAGGTCCATGCATGGGAAGCATACTGTAAGAACATACATACCACGATAGTGAGCCAAACTCAACCCACAGGACCTCAGTGCCCCTGCACTAAACTCCCCAGGCCATTGTACAGGAATGAGAGCAGGATTCATTACTTTGGTTGCCAAAGAAACAAAAAGGAAATTATCAATTAGGGTACTCAACTCTCCTAGATTGCTTGGGACTGAAGGATTTACCGATATGTAGAACTTTCAATGCTAAACCCAGGACAGTCATAGGCAGGTGGAGATAACTGGTCACCTTAAATCAAGACAATTATTGTGCTATGCTTCGGGCTGGAGAAACAAAACATAATGACAATGTGGGGTCTAGTTTTTACAAAAAGTTGAAATTGATAGTTTGGTTTGAGTCACAAAGCACATAAGGAAGAGGGCAGAGTCATCACCAAGACAGTCTCCAAAGAATAGTTAGAGTGATCAGGCAATTAATTGTCAGAGGCACCTGATATATACCACTAACATTGTCTTTTCAATATCTCACACAAAAACAATACTGTAAAAATGTAGTAGCAGCTCTTGAAGAGACCATAATATGAAACAAGTCAGAAGCAATTTAATGACCCAGTTGTGTTAAAACCAACATCCTAAAGTCAAAGGAGATAACCGTTCTGTAATTTAAAAACAACAAGATACATTTCATAAAATGTGCAGAAAAAAATGATGAAAAGAATAGACTGGCTGTCTAGAGTAGTGGTTCTCACTTGGAGGTGATTCTGGCCTCCAGGGGACACTTGGTAATGTCTAGAGACATTTTTAGTTTTTGCAAAATGTTTTAGGGGAAGTGTGCTACCGGCATTTGAAGGGTAGAGGGCAGGGATGCTGCTAAACATCCTACAATACACAGGACAGTGCCTCACAACAAATTATCTGGTCCCAAATGTCAATAGTGCCTGAGTTGAGAAATCCTAGTCTAAGGCTATAAATCCTTTATAAAAACCATTTAGTTAATGCCAGTGATGTTAACGTGTATGATAGTAATTTAGTTCTATGAGTGTGATTCCTAACTTGACACAGAGCAATAAAGGGAGACAAGAAGGGAAGTAATGAGGAATAAGGAATGCTGTGGATGATGCACAAACTAAGGGCTACACACAAGGAGGAGAAGATGACTCGACTGTCACAATACAACCTTCCAGTTCATTGGGGCCCATCCCCATCAACTTCTGCAGAGGCCCTGTAACATTCCACTCAGAAACGCAGAGGTCTAGTTACTGCAAAACACTTCTCCATGCCACAGTCCCATGAGTGGAAGGATGATATGCACGTGGACATGTCTGCTAGCTACAAAATGCAGGTGAGAATGATGGCCTTGGGGAGTTAGGAAATGGGGGTGTGAGAAGGTTAAAGGCTGAAGAAGTAAAAAACAGAGAAGTAGCAGTTAGAAGAAGGAATAGTCTGCACATGTGCAAATACATTTGGGAGGTGGGAGAGAAAGCCAGCATTGTACCAGTATCCCTCCAAGTTATATTCAGAAGCTGTGAAAGGGAAATATGAATCACAGGAGTGACAAGTTTCCAAGAGAATCATTATTTAAAATGAAAATGTTCAAAGTACTAACCAGGAGTCTAAACACCATCATTTTCAGCACACCTCACTACTAGATTTTATACCTACTGAAGTAATAGGAAGAGAGAAGAAATTAGATACTTATTTAAGGATCAATACATATTTGCTGCCTCTCCAGCACAAAAATCCTCTTCGATAGCCTGAAATACCATGCAGATATTCTAGGAGGTAGAAGCAAGATATGACCTTCCTTCTGGTTCCCACAGATGAACATGTAATTTTTAGTATTATCTGTCATGAAAAATCTGTCAGGGTTCATCTGAAAACACAGGAGAAAGAATAATGATTCTTCACAGTTGTGTCTTTGATCAAACAAAATCAATTCAGAGATAATTGAGGCTAACAGTTTTATAGATATACTCACTAAGATTATGTTCAAAGCCTAAACTTTCAAGGTAGAGATTGAAATTTTTTTCTTACTGCACTGCAATTTTGATGAAAATATTACTACGCAAAAAAGCTATCTTTACTTAAAAATCTCTAGTTACTAACAGCATAATAGATAATATGGTCACAGACATTTTGTAAAGTGAAGGTTTTAAATTCAACACTATTTTAAGGACATTGCTATAAGTTTTGAAATTTTGAAATCACAATTACGTTCATGTTAAAAATAGTGTATTATTTACATTTTTTTATTACAACTTACTAGTTGACTATTTCTTTAAAATATGTGTATTTTTGGATGTTGTTTCTCATATTTCTTTACCTTAATCCATATGCCCTAGTTTCTTTAGAAAAAGAAAAGGTATTCATTTTCTATATGTGAAATGCAAGCTTAGCACTTTATTCTGGTTAAGCAGGAAGGGGGTGAGTGTACCCAAAGGCCCTGAAGGGCACAAAGGGAGTTTCCCCATCCAGAACAATAGCTTTCCTGAAATTTTAAGGTGGGAATTATCACAGAGAAAAGTATTTAAAAGGCTGTAATGAAGAAATAGATAGGCGTATGTGTAGTGAGAAAAAATAGGCTATGAAATGATCTGGACGTCCATTAGATTTACAGCTCCATCAGTACAGGAGACTGTGAACAAGTTTCTCTCCACATCAGGAAATAGGAATTAAAAAGGTAAAAGACATGGGTCTCAAGATGATATTCAGTATTTCCTTTCTCAACAGAATATTCAATATTTCCTTTCTTCTCTTTCAAAATCAATGAGAAAGATACAAAAAGAAGTACTGAAAAGATTTGTGAAATCTACTCTCAGAAAGGCAAAAAGTCTATCTTTTAAAATAATTATAGTACAGCAAAATATCAACTTCAATCTTAAAATCTATAGATAACTTTCTGTTTGAAGGTGGGTATATTAATATAAAAGGTAATCTCTTTTCATCTGTGAGGAAATCTGCAATTTTCTACCATATATGAAATTTAGAAGTTTTTCTTTTGGCTCAGTCCTTATTATAAATGTTGGTTTATTTTCAAAAGTTAAAAAGCAGGCTGTGTGCAGTAGCTCACACCTGTAATCCCCAACACTTTGGAAGGCTGAAGCCAGCAGTTCGCTTGAAGCCAGGAGGTGGAGACCAGCCTGGGCAACAAAGCAAGACCTATCTCTACAAAAAAAAAGTTGAGCCTATAGTCCCAACTACTCAGGAAGCTGAGGCAGGAGGATCGCTTGACTGCCCAAGAGTTTGAGGATACAATAATCTATGATCATACCACTGTACTCCAGTCTGGTCAACAGAGCAAGACTTTGTATTTTTTTTTAAAAAGTCCCACATTGCATACTTGATGTCTCTTTTTCCAATCTCTAATCATCTTTCCATATTTGTTGTATAATACTTTCATTAATACTGCTGAGACAGCTGGAAACGATTACAAATTCCAGCCATCCCTGATACATATTACCCAATCTTTATCCTTTGCTGTGACCCACTGGCCAAAGTTCACCTCTCTTGAGTTATTCAATGGGATGAATTTATGGAAAAATACAAGGTTAAAAAAAAAAACTTTCTAAGACTTTAATGAAGATTTGTGATCAGAAAATCCTATTAAATGGTAGCACATTTAATGAGGACTTAAATAATATTATTAACAGTCCAATAATTAGACCCCTTCACCACACAATGTCAAGCTAACAGGGTCATAATTTCCGGCAACACTGGTTACAGGTGCTCTGGAGTTAGCTGCTTTTCATTCTTCTCCTTTAATTTGATTAAGCCAGAAATAATGAGCAAATGTAAACCCTTCCTGGAACGCATCATTTAATTTCTTTTCAAAAATTGCACAGGTGGAGTCCAGCAGTTTCTTGGCCATGTACTGAGGTAGGATCCAAGAAATACAAAATATTCCATCAATTATCAACTAAAGATGAGATGCACAGTGAAGCTTCTCACATTGGTGTTTACCCTCATCATCTGGTTTTGTTAAAATGTACTCCAAAACATTATCCAGGTATGAAGAAAAGAATGCATCATTGAGCAGATAGAGGTCAAGCTTCCCCAAAGAGTGAAAGCAATACTAAGTATACCGGACAGAACCATGAATCCTGTAAAGCAGTCTTTGAACGGGAATGGACTACATAGGAAAGCTCACTGCTAAAATCTGGCGACTTTTCACTGCAAGCTTATTTATACAGATGGGAGACTACTAAGGATGAGAAATTTGAAATTATTTACATATCCTGACATATGGACAACATTCTCCGGAAAGCTGACATCTTGGAATGGTTGCTGCTATTGTTATGAGTTTGTGCAAGTTAGTATAATAATTTCACAATGTTCAGAGAAGCTGAGCTGAGAGGTGACTCCAGGATAAATCTTCTATTATTTCCTTGATAAAAATCATCTAAAGCCTGGAAAGTAAAGCCCCAACTACTAAACTAAGCCTTCATGACCTCCCATAGGCTGATCTGAATCTGCTTTTCAAGCTTCCCCCCAACATTCTCATTCAAAGATGGTACATGTCAGTCAGTGTCCTACTCTGGTGTATTTTAAAACATGTCCTGTACTTTCTTAAACCCAAGGTGTGTCACTGATGTTTTCTTTGCTCAAAATGCTTTCTCCCCACTGACAGGCAACCTCCACCACTGACTGCTCAAGTTCCATCTATCTGATTAAAGCCTTTAGCAATTTTCAGGAAAAGGAAACAGCAGATACTGTACATAACATACATTCATATAGATATGATATACATACTTATACACACATTTTTATACACGTTTGTAATTTAGTGCTTAAAAGAGAATCAGACACACAGAGGTTCAAATCTTAGCCCTGCTTCATAGTTATGGGATCTTAAGCAGATTTAAGTTTATTTAGTATAAAATGAGGATGGCAATGTCTACTGGTAGCACTATTGTGGGAATAAAATAAAGTAGCTTACTTAAAGTCTCTGGAATATAACAGGAACTCAAAAAGAATATTATTAACAACACCATCACCTCTCTGGAATTATGCAAATAAAAGGAAAAAATAGAAATCTAAAAATTGCTTCTTAAAATAATGTTATTATTATTATTATTATTATTATTTTGAGACAGAGTTTCGCTCTGTTGCCCAGACTGGAGTGCAGTGGCACAATCTCGGCTCACAGCAACCTCTGCCTCCTGGATTCAAGCAATTGATTCTCCTGCCTCAGCCTCCCAAGTAGCTGGGATTACAGGTGTGCACCACCATACCTGGCTAATTTTGTATTTTCAGTAGAGACAGGAGTTTCACCATGTTGGCCAGGCTGGTCACAAACTCCTGACCTCAAGCGATTTGCCTGCTTTGACCTCCCAAAGTGCTGGTATTATAGGCACGAACCACTGTGCCTGGCCAAGATAATTTAAATTAAAATTTTAAATTAAACATGTCCCTTACCATTTGGAGAAAAAAAAAAAGCATAAAATCAAACAAATCAAAACAGCATAATTAAGAAGAAAATTGAAATTTTGAGAAACTCAAAAGGAAGTGGGAAAAGGTCATTCTTCCTTTGATAAAAGGAATCTATGCTTCCCATAATCAAAATTATATCACAAATTTTAAAAGTTAAAAAATTTAAACCTAAACAAATAAAGTATCTTAACTGTTTTACTTCCATAACATCCTACCTTCTGTTTTTTTGAATGAATACTGCTTGTTCTTTTCTTTTCAAATCTCCTTTCAAGTTTATGTCACCCTGTATACTGATACTTTCTTTTGCTTCCAAAATGTTCATATGGATTGCTTTTCAAAGGAATACGATTGCTAGGTTTCTTTGTGAATATAAGGGCCTTTCACTTCTATGTATCTCAAAACAATTTCTGGAAAGATGGTATTAGGTGGGAACCTTGGCTGGGCTCTGCTCCTGTGTAGGGAACCATGGAGGTGAGGTTGAAGCCCTCATTCAGCTTCTGTCAGTGGATGTTCTCCTTCCTTCCTTTTGCATGCAGACTGGAAGAAGTGGAGCAAAAGTCTTGCTTCAAACATGTCTCAGACTCTGTGACCTTACTTCCACAACAGCTTCCCCAAGCCACTCTCCACTTAAAGCTGAAGTAGCCTTATCGCAGTAAAGAATGACTCACTTGTAGCTGGGCGATGGTTTCTCTTGCCATTTGTTCCAGTCTGTCCACAGGAGGAGAATTAACAACCAAATATGGTTCGAATTTTTAATTTTCAAGCAAATTATAACCTGTAAGTGGGGAAAGTATAAATGTACAACAACTAATAATGTGTGACAGCTACACTACACCATGTAGCTGACTTCATACTTCCTTGATTTGCCCTCCTTTCATATCTGTATAAATCTCCCCAGCACTCCTAAGATTATAATCTGCTTAAGGACACCATCATGACTATGTTGGAGTTTGTTAGTCAGCTGGTTATCTGTTTAATCTCGTAAATGACTGTGAACATAGAGGTATTTTTTAGAAGTATGTCTTTGACTTTTCATAATTACCTTCAAAGAAGTGATAAGAAGGTGTTCTTTGGAATGAGATCCTAATTAATATTTAGGACTAGATGCTGGGTGGATGTTTCGGGAATCACAAACATACAAAACAGCATTCCAGTGGTGTTCTAAACCACTTACGTTAGCCTTCGAATTCCATGTTAAATTTAAGTGGTAAACAATCTTTTCTTCAAGTTGCTTCCTCTCTCATGGCCACCACTGACGCAGACATCAGCTGGAAGAGAGGCCTCCAAGGATTAGGCAGTGTGCGTTAGACATAACTTGGCAGCGACTTGTAAACTCCAAAGAAAGTAAATCAAATATCAGTGACCGATTGTGAAGCTCAATTGCTTCCTCTTTTCCAGTTTCTCACAAAACTGTTGGAATTCAGCTTCCCTTCTCCCTAACAGTAGCCAATTCTGACGGAAGTCTATTCTCTCAGACTTGCTTCTATTTAGGAGAAATTGCTTATATTGTTTTTCCCAAGCCTATTAATAACCTAGAAAAGAGTTACACACGCTGAATTTTAAACACCACCACAATATTTTCCTGTGGCATTTTCACTGTATTTTTCTAAGGTCCGAATTCTATCTTTACCTGAAGAATATGAATTCGATAGCAAATTCACAAAGGGTAATATCACAGAAACTATACACGATTTAATTTCTACAGTCACACAGTTGCAGTTTTTACGGTTTCATTTTTTTTCCCTGAATTTCACAAAAGGGCATATATGAGGTAGTATTAATATTTTTATATAAATTTAAATATTTCAAAAGGTAAAGTAATATTGATTTATGTCTTATGAGTCTTCAATATGTGATAGCAGTACATTGTGTTTGAAATAACATTGAAAAAAATAATACTGAAAAAATATACCTTATACCTGATTATTTTTTCCTATCTCTTCACTTAAACTAATAACAAAGGGTTCATTGGGGATGTTATGAGGAATCATTCTTTAAAATATTAAATTTGTAAGAGACATTAAATGAAAAAAACAAAACATAAAAACACACTGAAACCCAACTGATGCCTAACAGACAGAAACTTTCCATTTTTCCATAAACAGTAGTACAGAACTACATACTTCAGCCTTTTCAGATTAGACAAGTTAACACATTTCAAAAAAAAAAAAAAAAAATGCTTGTGAGACACTAAAATATATCTGTGGAACCCAAATTCTTATCCAAAAAAATTCTCATTTTCTGTTGCTTCTCCATACATCAGTTCTGCTCAGGTCTGGCGACTATTCTACTTTTCCAACAGGTCTGCTCAGGAGTAGCTCTCTTTTCCTCGCCATCAGCTCTTAACCAGTTGAACCAACCCAGATTCCTTGCAAACTAAACAAAACATAATCCAAGGTAGAGCAATCCTTTTTGCGTCATTAATCCTGCCAGATACCGCCCATTCCTCTGCCTTTACTAATGTCTGTCTTTTAATTATATGTAGATTCTTCCTGGTGAAGACATCTCATCTTTCAAGACAGCTAAGCATTTTTATCTCTATAAGGATTCTTCTGACTCCACCCCTCAACTTGGATAGAATTAATAACTGTTTTTTGGTTCCTACTGTATACAGACTGCTATTGTACGCTTACACTTGAGGGTGTAAACTATGTCTTTTACTGTGTCATTACTACATATTACATAATATGACATTACTGTGTCATAGTACATATGACACTAAATAGTTGGAGAATGGGAACAGCGAATGAATAACTGTAAACATGAGATAAATTTAAATTGTGCTTCAACAAAATTTTCAGAAAAGGTCTTCTTTTCATTACCTGGAGAACAAATAGATTTTTCTGCTACTTTAAGACTGAAACAGGAGGTGGTAGACAGACTTGCTTGACCTCATCTGACTTTCCTATATTCACACAAAAGTCTTCAATAATTAACCCCAACAGAGGTTGTCAAAGAGCATTTCCTAATCTTAGAGTGAAAGGTTGCTGAAGTGTGGATTGTTTGTATAATACAAGGGCATTTTTAATGGCTTCTCACGAGTATCTAGTGAGTTAACAATAATGATAACCACAAACTCAGTTAAAACACGGGTAATTCAGCTCCTCTGGCTTCCTGGGGTTAATCTCTTAGATGCCTGCAGCCTTTGTGCGCCTGTGAAGTGAAGAAACTGTGTTAGCAGTGCCTACATGGATATTTTTATATAACTGTAAATGCTTATATTGTCCTTCCGAAATAAAAATTTATTGAACACTTTTAAAGTGTTCCAAAAGTTAAACCAACAATTTAACTTAAAGATTTCTAAGGTACAAAACCATGCTCCTCAAATGCAAAGATTTTAGTTTTTTTAAATGTTTCTGAGAGGAGGATTAGGATTTGTGATTGTTATATCTTATTAATCCATTTATTTACGAAATACCAGGCACCGTCATGAATGCTTTCAACTACTCATAGGTTAAAAGACTTTTGGAGTGTGGTATCAGATACGATAAACTCAGAAACAGAGTAGATTAATCACAATTATAAACATGACCTAAACACAACAGGATTGCTCATTATGTCTAGACATCCTGCAGCATGTTGGGGTATTTCATTTGTCAATTTCAACACACTAAAAATATAATAACCTTGATATTTATAGCCATATTTTAATGGCCCATTTTAGTTATTTTGGTACTATAGACATTTACTAGTTAACACTATTAAAATTAGCTTTTACAATTAGTAATTATCTATCTTGGAGTATCTAAATTTTAACACAAAATTTCATTCCTTTGAAACATAGACATTACTTAGGAAAACTTTTTCTGTACTCAAAAAATTGTTCTCTCATCTCCAACCTTGCTTCTTAATAAGTTACTAAAGCTGCTTTAAGAGCCAATTCTCTTTGCACACTCTGTGACCACAAGTTTCAGAAACATTACCATTTGCTATCCAACTCACTTGCAGAAGCACCTATCTGACCCAGGAAGCTAGTGTCCAGAAGTCTCCCTCTTCCCCTCCATCTCACCTTTCCTGACCCCGCCACCACCTGCTTTCCTTGTAGCCTGCTTCTATGGACTTTTGAAGGAAGAAGAGGCATATAACAGAGGCTGTGGGAGCAGTATGGGTTTTCTTGAAGTTCCCAATTAGAAATCAGAATGTGCTTTAACATGAAGAGAAGTTACAAATTCAATTAGGATCCAGAACAGTCAGACAGATTAAGAGTCAAATAAGCTTTGGTGGCTGGCTTGAGATCTTGACTTCTCTTTATAAGCATTTTTTTCTGGGAAAATTAATTCTGCATTGAACACATCTAAATTATAAACCAAGAATTATAAGACAATTTGTTTATAAAAGATGTAGATCACTACGGATTACATTTAAGAATATGTCGTCTCATCCCAAAATCTCCTTAAGCTGATAAGCAACTTCAGCAAAGTCTCAGGATACAAAATCAATGTGCAAAAATCACAAGCATTCCTATACACCAATAACAGACAAAGAGAGAGCCAAATCATGAGTGAACTCCCATTCACAATTGCTTCAAAGAGAATAAAATACCTAGGAACCCAACTTACAAGGAATGTGATGGACCTCTTCAAGGAGAACAACAAACCACTGCTCAACAAAATAAAAGAGGACACAAACAAATGGAAGAACATTCCATGCTCATGGATAGGAAGAATAAATATTGTTAAAATGGCCATACTGCCCAAGGTAATTTATAGATTCAATGCCATTCCCATCAAGCTACCACTGATTTTCTTCACAGAATTAGAAAAAACTACTTTAAAGTTCATATGGAACTAAAAAAGAGCCTGCATTGACAAGTCAATCCTAAGCCAAAAGAACAAAGCTGGAGGCATCAAGCTACCTGACTTCAAACTATACTACAAGGCTACAGTAGCCAAAACAGCATGGTACTGGTACCAAAACAGAGATATAGACCAATGGAACAGAACAGAGTCCTCAGAAATAATACCACACATCTACAGCCATCGGATCTTTGACAAACCTGACAAAAACAAGCAATGGGGAAAGGATTCCCTATTTAAAAAATGGTGCTGGGAAAACTGGCTAGCCATATGTAGAAAGCTGAAACTGGATCCCTTCCTTATACCTTATACAAAAATTAATTCAAGATGGATTAAAGACTTAAATGTTAAGATCTAAAACCATAAAAATCCTAGTAGAAGAAAACCTAGGCAATACCATTCGGGACACAGGCATGGGCAAGGACTTCATGTCTGAAACACCAAAAGCAATGGCAATAAACGTCAAAATTGACAAACAGGATCTAATTAAACTAAAGAGCTTCTGCACAGCAAAAGAAACTACCATCAGAGTGAACTGGCAACCTACAGAATGGGAGAAAATTTTTGCAATCTACTCATCTGACAAAGGGCTAATATCCAGAATCTACAAAGAACTCAAACAAATTTACAAGAAAAAAACAACCCCATCAAAAAGGGGCAAAGGATATGAACAGACACTTCTCAAAAGAAGACATTTATGCAGCCAACAGACACATGAAAAAATGCTCATCATCACTGGTCTTCAGAGAAATGCAAATCAAAACCACAATGAGATACCATCTTACACCAGTTAGAATGACGATCATTAAAAAGTCAGGAAACGACAGGTGCTGGAGAGGATGTGGAGAAATAGGAACACTTTTACACTGTTGGTGGGACTGTAAACTAGTTCAACCATTGTAGAAGACAGTGTGGTGATTCCTCAAGGATCTAGAACTAGAAATACCATTTGACCCAGCAATCCCATTGCTGGATATATACCCAAAGGATTATAAATCATGCTGCTATAAAGACACATGCACATGTATGTTTATTGCGGCACTATTCACAATAGCAAAGACTTGGAATCAACCCAAATGTCCATCAATGATAGACTGGATTAAGAAAATGTGGCACATATACACCATAAAATACTATGCAGTCATAAAAAAGGATGAGTTCATATCCTTTGTAGGGACATGGATGAAGCTGGAAACCATCATTCTCAGCAAACTATCGCAAGGACAAAAAAACAAAAACAAAAACAAAAAACCGCACGTTCTCACTCATAGGTGGGAATTGAACAATGAGAGCACTTAGACACAGGAAGGGGAACATCACACACCAGGGCCTGTTGCGGGGTGGTGGGAGTGGGGAGGGATAGCATTAGGAGATATACCGAATGTAAATGATGAGTTAATGGGTACAGCACACCAACATGGTACATGTATACATATGTAACAAACCTGCACGTTGTGCACATGTACCCTAGAACTTAAAGTACAATAATTTAAAAAAAGAATATGAATAATTTCTTCTTTAAAATTCTGACTTTAAATTCAGGGTCTTGCTCTGTTTCCCAGGCTGGAGTGCAGTGGTGCAATTATAGCTCATTGCGGGCTCAAACTCCTGGACTCAAAGGATCCTCTAGCCTCAGTCTTCCCAGTAGCTGGGATTACAGGCATGTGCCCCATACCCAGTTCTGGTTTTGTTTTGCTTTAAGGAATTGAGAATATAGGAAGTGCTTATTTTCATGAGAAAATGGTGATAGGTTAGTTTCAGATTGCCAAGAATGTTCTTCATAAGAAAGCCTAAGATTTTTTTTTAACTTCATTGTCTTTCTTATTCATTTAAACAGTTTTTTTTTTTTTAATTGAAAATCTAGTGTGAGCCAAAAGGCCTTTTATGAATGCTAGAAACCACAATGAACAAGATAGGCAATTCCTGATCTAATGGAGTTGACATTCTAGAAGCAGAAAGGGGAAAAGGGGACAGAATACAATACCTGAACAAGAAAATTTAGATATTGATATATGATATGAATAAATGTAACAGTGATGAGACACCATGGGGGAGGGGCTTCTTGGGGAGGCCACTCTGAGGTGGTAACATAAGAGCTGAGTGTGAGTGAATGCTGTATAAATGGAAACATGGATGAGCAAAACACTGGGGCAGAACTTTCCAGGCTTAGGTATTAACTAGAACACAGCATGTAGGACAAGAAGAAGCTGGGCATATTTAAAGAACTGTGCCCACTGTGGCTGTGCTGGGTGAATGTGGAGATGGTACAAGATGAGATCGGAGAATGGTCAGAGACTGATCCTGAGTAAGAGGGAGGTCAGAGTCCCTCTGTTATGTGCAACAGGAAGACACTGAAGGGGTTGAGAGAGAATGATTAGAGTCAATTTAGTCTTTAAAAGGACCACTCCTGCTGCTGAGAGGAGAACAGATTAAGGAGAAAGGGGTCAGGTTAAAACCATGGAGAAGAGTTTGGAGTCCATAAAAGAAGAAAGGTGGCTTAAGTGAGCAAGATAATGGTGACAATTGAGAGAAGGGATCACAAATGGGATAAACCCAAAAAATGGAGAGTAGAAAAGCATTTAATTCCCAAATATGGTTAACTGAAGTTTTTTTCCTTTCTTTTTTAAGAGACAAGGTCTTTACTACCCAGGCTGGAGTGCAGTGGCACGATCACAGCTCACTGCAGCCTCCAACTCCTGGGCTCAAGCAATTCTCCTGCCTCAACCTCCAGAGTAGCTGGGACTACAGGTGTGCACCACCATGTCTGGCTTTTTAAATTTTTTCTCTGAGCATTTTTTTTAAAGAAATCTATACTTTAAAAGTTTTAAAAAATGCAAAAATTGAGAATTTGTACTCAAAGATTTTCATTCAACCTTGATCTCTGTCTTGCAGAAGAGTGAGAATCGGGGGATGGGGCTTAGAGGTGCGCTCTGGAGTTGTGGAATTTCTCAGTTTCCACATCAAACCCCATAAAATCACCGGCACATGCCATCACCTACAGATGAAATGTGACCACAAAACCCACTTGGTTGTTGATATTTGACATGTTTTTCAGTTTGGCAATAACATTCGCCCTTACAACCAAAATATAGTGCCTGAAACCAAGCTCCTTCCCACTCCTGGCAGAACACAGAGTATATGTTCCCGGAAGGTGGTATCCGAATAGGGCTCTGCCAGAAAGACAGTTCTAGACTGCACGCAAAGAATATGGAAAGGCTGTTTTGTCTTTATGACTGATGTTATTTTGGTCTTTTACCTTTTGGCATTGGATGTGATATAAAAAAGAATAGTCTCTTCCCTTGGGAACTTAAAGCTCAGCTAGGCAGGTAGGCAACTACATAAAAGGCACTCTGTTGGTACAGCAAGCAGATAAAGCTCAGGAGACACAACTTCATGGGGTTGAGGTCAATGTAAATCTAAAAACCAATTTTATAAGGATCACTCATTTAAAAGTTTCACAGAAGGAAGCAAGATTTCAGAGAGTTACAAAGGAAACTAAAAAGAAGCCTACTAGCACGCTTGGTATAGTAACAGAGTGAATGCTAAAACTGTCTGCAAGAGGACCATGTCATTAGGCTCCATGGAAGTGGATGGAAAAAGGCTACCAGGGTGTCTGAGGGCTCCTCTGTAAAGGGGTGGAGAAGGGGTTACAGAAACACCCTTTGGAGATAGACTTACTTGATCTGAGACCTGGGGCAAGTCACAGAACTGTTTAGTGTCTCAGATTTCTTACACACAATGCAGAGGCAATAATACAAATACTGACTATGCCATCGAGTGCTGGAATTAACATATCAAGTGCTTATTATAGTCCTCAGCAGTACTGTTTCATTAAATAAGTGTCTCTGTATTTTCACAAGACCAGCTCTCTAGCCCTTCAGCTTTGGAGCCAAGTGTCTCTGTATTTTAAAATATAGGTCTATGTCAAATTTCAAATGTATACACACACACATACACAAGCTCACACCATATATATTTTTCTAGATAGGCACGCATATATTTATATATATATATATATATATATATATATATATATCTCCAATTTTTAAGGTTATAACAATTCAACACAAGCAATGAGGACACAAACACTTAGAAAATACTCAGATTAGGGAAAGAAACTCTTAAAAACTATAAACAAAATTACTGATGGTGTCTACAACAGATAATGCAGATCAACGGAAAAAAATTTCATGGTCTATATTATCCATAGTACAATGACAGGCACAGTTACAGGCTTGACAGAGTCAATTACTGAAAAAGGGTGGGGCCCCAAATTCTCTCCTCCCTTGCAGCTGATTTAAGAAAACCTGAAGCACAGAAAAGCAGACTCAGGGCTCAGGTTCTCCAGAAGGATTCAGCGTTCAACTCAGGGCAGAACCTGAAGGGCCTCTGCACATCGTGAGACAGCAGGAATCCTCCTTGCCCTCCTCTTCTGAAATCTCCTTCCCCAGATCTTGTGTTTTGTGCATTTGAACATGATCCACTATGTATCTTCTCAGTAATGCTGCAAATCAGGCATTCTTATTATTTTCCTAGTGATTTTTTTTCCACTGTAGTTGACAGATGTTACCCCATCAGTCTCTCTAATTCCAAAACTGAGATGCTTCCCCCTACGCTCCATATTTGTTACAGTTCTTTAGAGCACTCATTAAATATTCATAAAAACAACTTTTTTCATATGCTGATTTTGCCTAGTCAGAGACATCAAGGAAGTCTTTTAAAAGTCAAGGATAGTTTATGTTACTGAAGCTGTAATAGATGGTTCCAAACCGGTATTTTTTTGGGAAAGTCTGGATTTGCCTCACAAATTTTCCTAGTAACAAAAGCCATGTTGCAAACATGATAATGTCACTGTAGCCTAATTCAGAACATTACTCACTCTTTCTGTTGCTTTGCTACTTCAGCACTTGGGAAAGTCTGAATTTCCCAGTATTGTGACCATGATACTATTTTTGTATCTTCAGTGTCCACTTATTTTCAATTTAGCGAGAACAGTCTACTTGAGCTGAATTTTGAAAGCTTGCTGAGGAAAGGAATTTGATTTTATTATTAAGAGACTTTAAGAAAGACAAATTTGATACATAAAGGAAAATGTAGCCTTATATAAAAAGAAAGCAAAAATAAAATAACATTTTTTTGGGGGGAGAATTCAATACCTTAATCAATATGCAAATTTCACTCTATTTTGAGTACCAAAATCATTGTAATACTCCAAAGCACACACTTGTGAATAGCATAACATTAATATTTTTGGTTGTAGAATGACTTATATAATTATTTGATAATTGCTAATTATAAATTTGTTTCATGATTGATTGCAAGTTTACATAAAGTTCAATAGTAACAACACCAAAAATGTAAGGCTGTCACAGAAATTTGGATTCAAGAAATGGAAAAAGAAAGCTCAAACTAGAGTTCTAATTTTCTCCTAGATATAACGTGATTAGGTGAGGTGCACTAGCAGGGAGTCACTTGCCTAGACCTAAATAATTCAAATTAATCACAACATATAAATAAACACATGGATCAAAGAGAAACTTACTAGTTCCTATTACCCTTTCAACAAACTTCAATAGGAAGTTCTCTTTCAAGGAAAGAAAATACCAGTGGAGGAGATGGGGGAGACCTGCCCCTTGGGTGGCAGCCCTAGGGGCCAGATTCCCTCCAGCAAACCTTCTATGATCAGAGTCGCCATAATTGTTCCCCACTTCCTGTGCTTTGATTGCCTTCTTCTTTCATTGACAAACTTCACAGCTGTGGTCTGATAGTCTCATCTATTTTCTTCCTACCCATTTACTCTTTAACCTTTTCTAATTTTCATAATTTCTCTCCAAGTTTCTAGGGACCTTGTTCTTGCCAAATTTGAGAACTAATCTCCTCATGATGCACAAATCCTTCCATTTGAAACCCTTTTCCTTCCTTGGCTTCAAAAACTTTAACCTTTTTCCAATCCTCTTGTAGTGATCCTTCTCATTCCACATAGCATGGTCTCTAAATGCACGAGTTTTGGAGCCAGACACATCTGGCTTCAATTTCTTCTTCCTTCAATGTTCTACCTATGTAGGTTAGGGCAGGTAACTGAATATCTCTTATTCTCTTTAGGGATGATAACAGTATCCACCTCATTTGGTTGTTATAAGAGTAAATAATGTAGTATGTGTAAATTACTAAATTCAGTGCCATAAAGTCCAGCCCTTAATGACATTAGGTATATGTGTTCTATCTACATAGGCTCTCTACCCAACCTGTCTCAGAGAACCTATTTTAAAGTGTCAAGAAGTTCTACATTTATGTAGATAACATCTAAATCTCTATGCTATGGAATCCTTAAACTCCTCATGCTGAAAATTGCACATACCACTCTCCAACCATTAAACCTTTCCACTTTTCTATTTAAGTCAAATGAAACCACTAGTTTCACAGTCACCTTAAAAATCTCTCTCATTTGGTGACAGAGTAAATTTCATTAATTCCTCATTTATGAAGCAACTTAGTATAGCAGTTTAAAAAAGGACTGGAGGCTGGCTGCTGTGTTCAAATACTAGCTCTGTTACTTACCACTATGTGACCTACAGCAGGTAATTCAACTCTTTATGTTGCAATTTCCTAATCTGTAAAATAAGAATAATATTAATACCTACCTCATAATCCCTACCTCTTGTAATATGTAATAAGTATTGCATTAATGTTTAGTAAATAAAATTTGCAATGTGGCTTTTTTATTGATTTAAAGACAGAAGACAAGAAAGTGCAGAAATTTAATAAAGCAAAATACGATATTTTTATTAGTCCTTATTCCTTCCTTTGAATTCTCATTGCCATTACCATTGTCTAAGCTCAGAACCCATCCTAACTGGATGATGGTAAAAGCAATCCACCCAACCTCTCTACTCTCCCTAATTAGAGTCTCTTATCTTCTTTAATTCATTTTTCCTTTAATCCCTCATTGCCAGATTAATCCTTAAAAACACTCCTTTCATATTGTGACTTTTTGGACTAACTCCATTGGTGACTCTGTAACTCCTCATGGTTCTCAGACAATGGGGAGCTGCCTCACCTGCAGTCAAAACTTACCTATTTCTCTGTGGGATCTTCAAGCCTTACTCAAGTGAAAGCAGCCAGGATCACTATAACCACGATGTCTTTGTTCTTGTTCTTTTCCTTGCCTAGAATGTGTCACATGCTAAGTCTTCAAATCTTATGCACTCTTCAACAACCAGGTCAGATTCCATTTCCTCCCCAGAGACTCTGTAAGCTGGGATCCCTTATTCTCAGCCTATGTAGTACTACATAGTATACTACAGAGGAAGAGATTTTTTTCTCTTTATATACTTGGTTCTTACTATAAGGTTAGTGTTTTAGGTTATTATTTACATGCTTCGTGTGTGTGTGTATGCATCTTGCTTGGTATTTCTCATTGCACAGTCTCAATACTGTGCATATGATAGATGAGATGGAAGTGGTCGAGCTGCTGGATGAACAATGGTCTTGACCTGAGATGTGGGTTTGCTCAATTTTTTAGTTTTAATTTCACTATTGAATGTTGAATGGTCACTCAGTCATGAATGTAATAATATTTTCGCCATACATTGAGCATACCTAAATTGAGTCAAATAGTTTAATAAACTCAACTTAAATGTATATTCATATCTGTGTGCAGAATGTCTTTATTCATATTCACCAAACTAATCTCTACATGAAGAAAAGATACAGTTAAATACCCCAATATCTACATAAAGACACAGTTAAATACAGTTAATTGTACAAAAAAAAAAAAAAAGGCTTACATACTCAATACCTTTGTAGTAGGGCGAGGCCACCTACGAGATCTTGGTAGAAAAGAATGAACTTGGGGCAGGGGAACTAGTTATATCTTCTTTCTAGTAGTTTATTTTATGTCCAAAACAACACTGAGAAGTTTTGCAAATTTTCAAATGCTATGAGAATGACCAGAATAAAGGCCTTGTTCATACTCTAAATTATCTCTTGGTCCACTTGCCTAAGAACCTTTCCCTTTCTTAGAAAAAAGAAAAAAAAAAGTCAGAAGGACACAGCAGCAGCTTTTCATTAATTAGGGAAAGATACAAGTGTGCAAGTCATTTTAAAGGCAATAATATTTGAAATGAAACTAAAAAAAATTAATAAATGGGATGTCTTAAATAAAATTTCATACTAAGAAAAAGAGCTTGATTATATGGATTTAGTAATAATAACAACAGCAACAGCAGCAGCAACAACCACCACCAGAGATGTTTTGGGGTCATAATATAGCTAATCTAATATCTTAACAAGTAGGATCTGGAAACCCACCATAGACTCACTGATGCACTATCCGAATTGTAACAAGATGCCGACATTGAAGTTTAGGAAACACTTCGTTGTTACCTTCTTGATCCATTTACGTCTGCACTAACATATAATCATAAATGTTCTACTGAAAAATGACCCTCTGCTTCTCAATTTCCTAATCTTCAAAGCAAGATTTAATTTTGATCCTTGTACTTAAACTCCTACATACTTTTTTTTTTAGCAAAAAAAGTAGAAACAACAAAGGATATTCTGGTTAATAAGTGATTAGCAAAAACTTCCAACTAAGGAAAATTCTGTTCTGACTAATGAACATTTTACCATCTCTATCTCACTCTGCTTCAGTTAAAATATGCTTGTTACATATGTGTCTTCAAGCCTTACTCACACAATGACTTTCTTGTGTTGGCAATCTCAACAAAACAGCGCAAACTGCTGGAACAGAAACCAGGATTCATAGTATCCAGAAGGAGCCAGCATTTGGGAAGTCACACAGGACTTCTGCCTTTAGTCATGCACGGTCAAAGATTCCCAAAGATGCTAGATACTCAAAGCAAGAATGACATAATTCCAGATTAAAGCAGAAGCTTTTCGCAAGGGTGTCTGAGTAGGATCCTTCCTGGGAAACAGGACATTGCAAAATGACATCCCAAAATGTTGCAGAATGAGAAAGTGGACAAAAGACAGTAACAGTCCAACTTTTTTTAAATTCCAGAGAATAGGTCCCTAAGCTATAGTCTTGCTGGTAAATGTACAGACTTACACACATCATTTCTAGATGAATTTGCTATTTAGTTTCAGAAAATATGTTTACGCTGTACAAATAACAAACCATAGAGAAGAAAAACAAATATTTTCCCTTGTTAAGTATTATTAATCAGAGTAAATACAGTTCTATCTTATCATCATGTTTTCTATTAGGAAACTTCTGTTCTTTTTTTAGATTTGGAAGATTGCTTTTCCTGACAGAACCTCCAGAACTGAGAACCCTGAACTGCAAACTTGCCCTTTGTGACTAGTTGTTTACCAGCCTTATCGGGGCACACATGGGTTGGCAATGTGATTCAAAGATAAAAATCCCAAAGATATAATTAGATATTTTTCTCAGAAATATCACCCAATACCATGCAAATTTGTTTGCTGTTTTTTCACATAATACTTGAAGCGCTCCACAATTTCTTGCCATTTAATCATTTTCATTTATATAAGTGAGAAAAAAATAACTTGGTATTGAAGAAATATGTATGTCTTTTGATAAACTGAAAATAGAGACCTCTATCTCAAAGCTTCTGTGACATAATAAACACATTTTTCTGTATCAATAACACACTTAATGCTCATAAATATAGTGATGAAAGTGATTTTATGTCCCTGAATTTGAATATATATAAGCAGTAGAAAGATATATTCAAACCAGTGGAGTACAATCTTTTCTTATGGCACTTTTGCATTTAATTAAATTCTGAATAAAGAGGATAAAAAGACAAAGGTAGGAAACCACAAATATGTATTTGCTATGCTGCAGACCAACACCCTCTAGCCCAGTTAAAGAAGTACTATGAAAGCATCTCTCAAATTTTTTACTGAATGCTGTCATGGCTAGAGACTGGCAAATTTAAGGGAGAAAAATAAATCTTCTACTGCCACCTACTGGTATTTTATAGTCCAATGATTTTCAAAGGGGCTATAATGACAAACTCCAGATTAAAGCAGAATCTTTATTTTTAAAGCAGGAATCATCTTTGGATTTGTATCTATATTCCTCCAATCATGAATATATATATACACACACACACATACATACATAGATACACACATACACACAATAAATTATGGTTATAATAGTCCACATATTTCTAGAAGTGGAAAGTAGAGCTAGACGAGCATATTTTCCTGACTTTCTGATTCCTGACTTTCTGATTCCATTATACCACATTGCTCCAAAAGGAAATTCAGGACTATTGCATTTCTATTCTTCCCTTCTCTACAAAAGCCATTCTACTTAGTCCTAGTTCATTAATAAAGATTTGAAAATGAATGGTCTTGGCAGACTTGTCTGCAAAGTATTCACAACTCAAACACTCTAGGTCAGCTACAGAATTTTCCCTCTTAGCTAAAGAACCATAGGCCAAGCCTGTATTTTTTGAAGACTTCTCTAGAGTTAACTCAATCTCCAAAAATGACAATATAACATTGACAGCGGATCCCAAATGAAAGATCCAAGTCTGGAACTGTAATAACTCCTGTTGGAAGATTCTATAACTGGAGCTATAAACATGACTTTAAAATTTATGTAGGGTGGGGGCCCAACTTACTGTAGTCAGCTTCTTGTTTTGGGGGCCTAAGAATTTTTTAAAGCCTTATCTAAAAGGTTTTAAGGGAGGTAACTATTCTTCTTAACTCAGAGGGTATTTTTAAATCTAAGTAGATAAAGCATTTTGAAATAAACTGTCTTCTATCAATAATATACCAATTCTTCCTGCCAAAAATGAGATATGAAAATGCTTTTTTAGTTATTTCATGTCACAAGTCATACATTACATGATTTTCATGCTATCTTGTTTCATTTATTCTAAAAATATACTGAAAAACATGGATATGACTGACCATTTTCTCCAAAATCAATGTTAAATAGAACATGAATCAAAAGTTAATGCTCCAACATAGAAATCCTGGTTTTGTCTTTCACATCCCTAGACATGAGCAAATTTGTCTGCTAGGACACTGAAGAGTTGTCTGTAATTCTATAGTGCTATAATTAAGTCTTGCACAAATTCTGCTGCCAAAAAATCACCAGAGTGGGTAGTGAATACAGCCAAGTAAACTCTAATTATGGAAGGCGGGTTTTCTAATATATTAGATTCAAGAAGCAAAGGCGAGATCAAACAGCTAAGACAGGTCACAAAGGCAATATAAATAGCCTTGTGAAATTCAAAGCAAGTCCCTTTGGTAACCACTGCTACTTCTCATAGCTCATAGGGCCTTTAAAAACCCAATCAGAGACCTCTGTGTAGAATCCAGCACTTAATTATTCCCTGAAAAATAGAGTGTGGAATTTACAGGCCATTTTCACTCGTAGAACAAAAAAGTGTGACAGAATCCCAATATTTAAGATAATTTTCCATTTTATATTTCAGCTCCACCACAAATGCTATTTTTTTCAAGTTCTATCCAGAGTTCAATAAATGCACTTTAGCATTCTAAAAAAACTATGCAAATCATGTCTACAGCACAATAAATGCACACAAATTGAATACACACATATGACCAGCACCCAATCAATAGAGTATTGTCTGCATTGCAGTAGTGTCTCCCCATCCAGAAGAGTGGGATTTTCTAATTTTATAAAACAATATTAAAAAGTATCTCAATAAGAACATTATATAGAATATTCTTTCTGCCTGGATCTATAATTTCAGCCTTAAAGTAGAAGTAATTATGCTTTTTTTCCTTTGCCTATATAAATGTCTAGGCCCTTTTTAGTCCTTGTCAACAAACTGAATTTTCACTCATTTGAGTCCCAGCTCAATATCATCTCCTCTAAGAAGATTTTCTTGACCGTCAGAGAAAAATTTAAAAAAAAATGAATTAAGCCTTCATCTATTTTCATAGAGTAGTTTGCAAATGGTCTATGTTCACACATCACACTGAATTATAGTTACTTATATGTACATCTGCTTTTCTAGACTATAAACACTGTATGGATAGAAAAAGCATCTAATTTCATCTTTTGTTCTGGTTTCTGTGCTTTACACGGTGCTTTAAACTAGATACTTTAAATTAACATTGCTAATAAGTCAATGTTTTTCACAGTTTCTTCTACCATAGAAAACTGATTGATTTTTCAAAAGAAAATGTTCTATTAAACTATTATATTATAGGAAACAATACAAAGTGTCCAGATACTTCAAAAGTTTACATCATCTTAACGTCCTACACATAAAGAATTTATAACACAGCATATTTCAAACAGATTAATATGTTAATTTTAATGTATATATAAATTACAAACACATTCAGCATATATTAGCTGACAATATGATACTTTGCGATAAGAAGCTTTTTTTGTAAGCAATGATATTAAGGTGCTTCTCTGTAGAAAGAAGCATTTTAGGCCTAATTTTCCTTACATGACTCTCCTAGCCCCATTCTCTTCCACTGCAAAAGTAAACAAGTTTATTTCAACTAAGTTGAGATTAAACTTTACTTTTACACTCAGTTCAAGGACCAAAGAAGAAGAAACACAGACATCTCATGATAAATCATAAATGCCAGCACTCTCCTACCTGTGTACATAAGCTGGCTGCCATCATGTGAGTCAGAAGTTTAGCTGCAAACATGGAGTACCTGGCACAGAAGATATGGGAAAGAACAGCCAAGCAAAGACCTGTAGGAACAAAAAAGTCCACGTATGGCTTAATAATCCACGAAGATTCTAACAGCATCATAGCAAGAATCTTTGGCAGCAGCTAGGCATGTCAGGTCTGCCACCTGCCTCTGCCCAGTACCTCTGGAAAAGATGACATGGCAATTGTAATCTACTCCATTTTCCATGACAAGTAAGATCTTCACACTTAGCAGTCAAGCCCAATGGATAACTATAAATATCTACATGTTCACTTCTCCACTAAAAAGAAATTACAAATTAAGCAGATTAATAATTTTATTAGGCCCTTGGTTTTCTATATTTACAGAAGTCAAGTTTTATTGTTTAAGAAAAAATCAAATTGGAATCCAACTTTCTAAGAACAGGTGGCTTGGGGAAATAGAAATATTCAGGTACGTGAATAGGATTTTTCAGTCATAAAATTTTGAATGGTCCTACCAAAACTCAGGCTTGGTAATTACCCCTTTTTTATCCACTAGAAGTAGTTATGTAATTACAATAGTGCTAATTATGAATTTTAAAGGCAACTTTGCACTACTGGATGCCCAAACCAGGAAGAAAATGTGCTATTTTCTCCAAAATGACTTTTAACTTAAACTTCTAAATTTCTAAGTTGTATGAAGAAAATTATTCTTATTATCTTTGAGTTTGTTTGAATTCGCCTGTTTACACAACTTTAAGGGGATAGTCAGAACCTTAGCACTAATCCAAGAAATCTTTTATCTTGCAATTCATATACATTTCTTTTAATGTTAGATTTTTAAAGGCAGAATATACACGTATTTTAAAAATATTTTCTGCCTTTTAAGACTTAAATGTGCTGCATATGATAACCTATTTGCTTTTTCCCTTAAGTATTTTACCCCACTCTTATTCTCAGTAGGTTATTTCATCTAAGGATTACTGAAACATAACAGCAATTGACATATGTATACTGCTTTGCCATGTACTTTGCACATATTACCTTGTTTAGTTATATCAATGCCTCCTTAATAAACAGGAGGCACTGCACTCATTAAACATTTTGTTTTCTTTTGAAGCTGTGGAACAAACTTTCAGAATACATTGCATGTTGGCATAAGTGGACTGGGCATCTGCAAAAGGTCTACATGGGGTCTTGTGACTCATTTTCTCATAACTTCTTTTTGAGAAACCATTTGAGTTATATTTTAACCAGGTAGACAAGGCTCTCCACAACAAGGGAGGCTTTGCATTAGTCAAGGCTTTTGGCCTAGAAATTTGGCCAAGATATCTGGAGCAATCCGTTTTTTGGGAAGGCTTCCATGGGGTGTTCTGGAACACGTGTGTAGGTCCTGGGGCTGGCTTCAAAATCCACCCACATAAGTACAGAGTGTATCTTCAGAAACTGCAGAGTCATGCCAGATATTGTGCATCTTGACCCAGGTAGTCTATATTCTATTAAAGCGGATGCTCAGAGCTCAGGTAATGTATACTTTGAATTCCCTAGGATGATAAAAGCCAGTTTAAATTCAAGGCTTGAGTGTGTGAATGTGCATGCGTGTGTCTCCGTGTGTGTGTAATATATCGACTTTAAAGCAGGGCTTGCAAGGTTTTCTTTTTCATTTTAAGGCACATGATCACAAATACATGCTCTGCTGTAAGTTTACTGCGGTAGACGATAACAATGCGAGGCAAGGGATTAGTGCTGAGCAAGGAGAAATACACAAGTCAACTGTTTGTTCTAGTGCACAAGAAGAGCTTATTTATAGCCTTTTCCTTTAATTTAGTAATGCTCTATTATACTCCTGTTTCATGATATACATTTTGTATACTAAATTTGACCAGCTCAGAAATATTTAATTAAGTATATTAGGCTTCAATTAAAATGCTAGCATGACACCTGGTGGCAGCTCAAGATTCAAAGCCAGTGGCAGGAAGACAGGCGAGATTCTACTAGCCTATAACGCATCATAGTTATCTAGATGCGTTTTTTTACGTAGGGGAGAAGAATATTGCTAAAATCCTCAAACAGACCGGGTCCTAGTCTAGGGAAACTCATCTAGCTTGGGTGAGGGTATTAAATACCTAAAATTTAAAGAAATAATTATTTCAATTATCAGGTTTCTAAGACACTATAAACTAAATACTTACCTTTTATTTTTTCATCTGAAATTAAATAGCTATATTTAACATCTATTTAAACTTAGAAATCATTTTTTTAATTGCAGAAACTTTTCGGTTTAAATTCCTTAATATAAATATGCAAATTACAAAGCATAAAGTGTTATAACTATAAATAGAATGATTTTTTTTAAAAAAAGTATAGCCGGGCGTGGTGGCTCATGCCTGTAATTCCAGCACTTTGGGAGGCCGAAGTGGGCAGATCACAAAGTCAGGAGATCAAGACCATCCTGGTTAACACGGTGAAACCCTGTGTCTACTAAAAATAAAAAAATTAGCTGGGCGTGGTGGCATGCACCTGTAGTCCCAGCTACCCGGGAGGCTGAGGCAGGAAAATCACTTGAACCCTGGAGGCAGAGGTTGCAGTGAGCTAGGATTGCACCACTGCAATCCAGCCTGGGCGACAGAGCAAGACTCCGTCTCAAAAAAAAAAAAAAAAAAAGATAAATAAATAAAAATTTTAAAAAACAAAGTATCACAATTCCAGGTATTACTTAAAGGTATACTCTGAACAGTTTAAAAAAAAAAAACAGATTTCTTGGCAATGATGTAGACAAAACAAGCAGCTAATTGAGTAATCTGCCTTTTCTTTTTTTTTCCTACCGCTATGTAGATTACAGATTTGATTCTAAAAGAACATCTAATTAGTAAAGAACAGCTAAAGTCTTTTATTATCACACTTGACTACAGTTTTCCCTGTCTATCCACACAATATCTGAAAGTTTGTATGCATATAAACATATGAAATATTTGTACATAAATTACATATGTGCATTACATATGTTTGTAAACATCTTTATTATTTGGCATCACTTAAGAATGAGAGATACTTTCCAAATAACTTAAGTTTACTCCTTCACAAGACAAGTATTAGTACCTTTTCTCATGAAATTTTCCTTAAAATATTTATGAATTATCTGTTTATCTGTCTGCCTTCTCTACAGATAAATTCAAATAAAACCAAATTATCATTATTTCATTATTAAGTCCACTATTAGCTTTTCAGCTTAGGCTTTTTTTTTTGAGACGGAGTCTCGCTCTGCCGCCCAGGCTGGAGTGCAGTGGCCGGATCTCAGCTCACTGCAAGCTCCGCCTCCCGGGTTCATGCCATTCTCCTGCCTCAGCCTCCCGAGTAGCTGGACTACAGGCGCCCGCCACCTCGCCCGGCTAGTTTTTTTTTTTTTTTTTTTTTTTTTTGTATTTTTTAGTAGAGACGGGGTTTAACCGTGTTAGCCAGGATGGTCTCGATATCCTGACCTCGTGATCCACCCGTCTCGGCCTCCCAAAGTGCTGGGATTACAGGCTTGAGCCACCGCGTGCGGCCTTGGCAACTAATTTTAATTAATTTTAATTTCAAAAACTGCAGTTACTTTTGCACCAACCTAACTGCTGTGCTTGTCACTTTTTCTACTTTTTGGTGCTTATCACTATTGATTCCCATGTTTCTCATCAGCATAATGCCTCTGTCCTCAGCATAATGCCTTTTCGTTACTGCTGATAATAAGCTAAAGGCACAAAACCCTACCTCTACTAAAAATACAAACATTAGCTGGGCATCGTGGCGGGCACCTGTAATCCCAGCTACTCAAGAAGCTGAGGCAGGAGAAGTGCTTGAATTCCGGAGGTGGAGGTTACAATGAACTGAGATCGGACCATTGTACTCCAGCCTGGGCAACAAGAGTGAAACTCTGTCTCAAAAAAAAAAAAAAAAAGATTTCTAGTATGAACAAAAGTCAGCATGAAGGATTTTACAGTATAAAAGTTCTGTGTATTAGGGGAAAGGAGTTATTCTAGAGGGATGAGGTTTCCAGGAGATCACCCTCCAGATAAACAGGTGGTTGAACTTAACGCTGTTCAATACAATAGCCACTAGTCACATGTGGGCATTTAAGTTTAAATTTTCATTACTATTATTATTATGTTTTAAGAGACAGAGTCTTGCTCAGTCACCCAGGCTGGAGTGCAGTGGCATGGTCATAGCTCACTGCAGCCTTGAACTCCTGAGCTCAAGCAATCCTCCTATCTCAGCCACCTGAGTAGCTAGGACTATAGCACGTGCCATCATGCTTGGCTTTTTTTTTTTTTTTTTTTTTTTACTTTTTGTAGAGACAGGGTCTCACTATGTTGCCCAGGCTGGTCTTGAACTCCTGGCCTCCCAAAGTGCTGAGATTAAAGGCATGAGCCACAGCACCCAGCCTTAAATTTAAATTTTCATTAATTAAAATGAAATAGAATTAAAAATTCAGCTTTCCAATTGTATAAGCCATATTTCAAGGGCTCAGGCACCACTGGTGGCTAGTGGCTACCATACTAGACAGTGTAAAATATCCCCATTATCCTGGAAAACTCTGTTGGAGAGTGTTGTGTTAAACTATCCTAAGTGAAAGCAAGAAAAAATATGCCATATTTTAAAATAATTTTTTAAATTATCCAGGCTTGGTGGCACGTGCCTGTAATCCCAGCTACCCAGGGGGCTGAGGCAGGAGACTCGCTTGAGCCCAGAAGGCAGAAGTTGCAGTGAGCCGAGACCACACCACTGCACTCCAGCCTGGGCAACAGAGAGAGACTTCATCTCAAAATAAATAAAATAATTTTTATTAAAAATGGCTACAATAATATGGTATGGCACTTGAAAGTATGAACTTGACACATAGCAAAAATACATCTCATTATTGGAGGATATCATCAGATCAATACTGTATATTTATTTACTTAACAAACATCTATTAAAACTATTGTATGTCAGGCTGGTGTGGTGACTCACAGCTGTAATTCAAGCACTTTGGGAGATTCAGGCAGGAGGATCGCTTGAGGCCAGACGTTTTAGAGACCAGCCTGAGCAAAATAGTAGGAACTCCTGCACCCACTTGCCTCACTCCCACCATCTCTACAAAACAACCAATGAACTAGTATATGTCAGGGACTGCTGGGCAATGTTCAGAAAGATAAACCCTTGCTGCTCTTTCAGTGCTTGTCTCTCTATTTCTATCTGGATCTTCTCCAAGACAAAGACTAGTTATGAAAGGGCACAGAATATAATTCTGATCAAAAAGAAGCAAGGGAAAACATTCTGGGTGGCTTTTAGGAAAGTTTTCACTGCTGTTAAAACTGGACCCAAATAAAAGCTTTTCCCTTGGCAAGCCTGCACATTGCTAGTGTGATGCCTGGAGTTGCTACAGCCAACTTAAGATCATGTACAGACAAAGCTGATGGAAAAAAATCTTTGAGGATAAAAAGAGAAGAGTCTGGGCTCCTGACAACACCATTAAGGTACTGAATTAATCAATCTGGGAATTAAATCCGTTTGTTTAAGATATCTTTGAACTGTCATCTGTTACTTGTAGCCAAACTCATCCCAAATAATATGTCCATATTGGCCAGGCATGGTGGTTCACACTTGTAATCCCACCACTTTGGCAGGGTGAGGTGGAAAGATCGCTTGAGTCCAGGAGTTGAGACCAGCCTGGGCTGCATGGCGAAACCCTATCTCTATAAAAAATACAAAAATTTGCCAAGTATGGTGGTGCTCCATCTCAAAAAAAAAAAAAAAGATTACAAGACTATAAGAGTTGTATTCAGAGTCAAACTCAATGCAGTAGCCTAACCAATAGTCTTATCTTTGATAGCACAATATCAAAAGAGTTATGGGAAGGCAGAGTAGGCTTCCTTGACATCCTCAAAATAGCAATGATGTGTATCTCAAACCATGCTGAAGTTTCTTAATAATTATACTACAAAATTATGGCTTTATTATCTGATTATTTTAAGTTATACTTCTACCAAGCCATCTTTGTGTTGAGTTCCATAATGCTACACTCTAATGCACACAGCGATGGATGATTTGTCCTTTCATTTTAACCTCAAGGAATGATCTTAGTTTAATTTTCTGATAGTTGGCAAACTAGTTTACAATTTTAAGTCACATGTATATGCCCTTTCCTTTCATCTTTCTAAGCTGAGAAGTGGTAAGCTTTTTGGCCTTTACAACTATTTCACACACTAGGGTAGTTTTGCTCTAGTATAGTAAATAGAACTGTAAACTAGAATTGGGACCGAAACATTGTGATCTACTCTGTATTTTAAAAAAAGGTTAAATTCCTAATTGTATATTGCTGTATTTCAGGAAAAGTGCTAGCAAACTGCTATCAAGTTCAGAGGGATATTCGATGTGTCCTGACCTAAATTATAGAATATGTATATAAGATATATAAAGAATATGTATATAAGATATATAAAATTCTCTTTTCTGGTTCCTGGGGATCCATCAGAGGGATGGGAATTCATCCAGCTCTGAGGGATGAGCTGAAACTGAGGTACAAAGACAAGACTTTGTGTCTCCTTATCGACAGAACATGCAATTACATAACAATATGACATGGACAGAGAGAATAAAATAATTTCAAATATGATGCCAAGTCAAAAGTGATAAAAGCAGATACTAACATTTAGGTGTTGATTCTCAAATACATGAGCAAATCCATGTAGCCTTTTCTAGAGTAAGTTGCAGAAAATATACACAGGTATTTACTAACGATTCTCCAGGAAACCCATTATAGTCAGTCCTACTAGTTTTCTATACAATCCGGATAACATTCTCTCTTCAGTTTTTAAAACTCCTTTTTTTTTTTTTGATATTCAGTCTTTGGGAACAAGCAAGGGATTTTGTGGGTCATAGCAGCACATAAACCTATGTCTCGATGAAAACATTTAAAGTGATATCTAGATTGTATTTCAACATTGTACCTTTTGATATTATTTCATCATTCTATAAAATTGATTTGCTCTTTAAATATATTAGCATAAAAGTAAAATAGGATGTCTCCATCTGATTTTGGAACTATATGGACCTAGAAGATTCTATTAAGTAAGAAATGTCATCCTTTATGAAAGATATTAAGAATAAGAAGTTATTAACTTGCTATTGAATTGAAGTTAGGTTCAGAATTAAAACACATTAAAGAAAATTTATAACTATATAAAATAAAGTTATATTGGAAAGACTGGCAACCAGAACAAAGAATATTAATTAATTACTTGATTCTATCTCCAGAAAAACTTCCTAAAAGATAATGACTATTAGAGACTGTTTGCATACCAAATACAAGAGATATGCATTCAATAATAATCACATTTACGAACAAAATATCACTAAAGCAGAATGTTAGAAAAGTCTCACTTCATATATTTACCACCCTGTTACATAGATACAATTTGTAATCAAATATCATGGGTGGGAAAAATGAAGTACAGAGAAACTAAGTAATTTGATCCAGGTCCCACAACTAGCTAACAGCATAATTAGGATTTGAACCCAAGCAGTCTGGCTCCAAAGTTTGCATTTTTTAACCATTATCCTATACCCAGCTCTTAATTTAATTCACTATATAGCACCTTGTTCATAGAAAAAGTTGTGGGGCTGTAAGAAGAGTATCAGGGCACAGAATGGGTGAGGGTGGGGCATAGAATTATAGTTTAAGGAATTCTCAGATGTCCAACCGTATCATTAATACAGCAAATAATAACACTTCTATTGTTAAGCTGTAGGTAGTTTGACAGACATTAATACAATTTAATTTCTTCTTACTGCCAAATATGAGGCCTAGATGTGGAATGTGAAAGATGATTTATTTTTTAACACAGTGGTTGGCATATTCACAACTCTTAAGTTGTAGAATACAAAATCTTCCCATGGGGTAGCTTTAAAAACAATAAAAAATACAAAAATCTTTGCATGTATTTTTTTGAAAATTCTTTGTATGTATTTCTTGTTTTGTTTTTTGTTTTGTTTTTTTTGAAACGGAGTCTCGCTGTGCTCCCAGGCTGGAGTGCAGTGGCGTGATCTCGGCTCACTGCAAGCTCCGCCTCCCGGGTTCACGCCATTCTCCCGCCTCAGCCTCCCAAGTAGCTGAGACTACAGGCGCCCGCCACCACGCCCGGCTAGTTTTTTGTATTTTTAGTAGAGACGGGGTTTCACCATGTTAGCCAGGATAGTCTCGATCTCCTGACCTCGTGATCCACCCGCCTCGGCCTCCCAAAGTGCTGGGATTACAGGCTTGAGCCACCGCGCCCGGCCGTATTTCTTAATATCTCACATAGTCATCACATTGTAACTGCAGAACCTGCCCTCTAAACCATGGTATTGTAAACTATAGCCTTTCCTTACCTATTATCTAGCTTCTATTCTACACTGTAGTACATACTCTTTAGGGGTGAAACTGCATCTCATTCTTTACTGTATCCTCAGTACAGAGATGGCCCTCCATAAATATTTGTTGAATGAATTAATGAATAAGACAATGAAAAAGTTTGCTTTATCCTAGTGCTGATGGAATTATGGTATGTTTGCATCCTGCATATATAAAAGGACTATGGAAAAACAGATTTCCATTTTCATAAACATTTATAACTATTGATTCAAAAATACTGTCACTGACCTGAGATACATATAAATCCAGAGGTGAAGAAGGCTTCATTGTATGAAGACAAGTTGTCAGTCTGAGCATAGACAGCATACACAGACATGTGTGAACAGGCACATTCCACATAGTCTGCAGTTTCCTCAACCACTTTGCAAAATTGACTGTCAGACAACCAGCTAGGGCAAAAACACAATAGTCATTTTTCCTCTTTCATCAATACTTAAGGTGTTGAGATGGCTTTTAAAGAAAAAATAGCTTACTGAACTTAAGTGTTCTTTACTCAATACTTAAGTAAACCACATTTTCAAGAAGAAACAGTGAAAGGAACATCTTGTTCAGAACATGACATAACAGATTCCACAGGATGTCTTAAGAAGCAGCCTAAATACCAACCAAAGCTTTGAAGGCATTGTTGGTACCAAAGGAGCTTGTCCTCTCAACAGGGCAGTACAAATTCCTACCTAATCTAGCAAACCTACCCGACATGTTCAATAGAAGGCACTCTTCTCTAGCATTCAAAATGCCCACAAGAACAACATGGCTGTGATATGTGTTTACTCTTCTTTTTTTTTTCCCCACAAGTCCTTGTATTTTGAACCATATTAATTATTTGTATGGTTTTCTAAGATTTCTTCCTCAATTTTTTTCTACTTTGCAGTGACTTATGTATATGTTTTCTAAGCTTCTTTCAAGTGTTTCCTTTATGAATTCTGGCTAATTTAGCAGAAAAACCATGTCATGATTTCAGCAAACATTGCATCTAATGCCAAGCCATCTGAGCCTTCCTCAGTGACTATCGCTTGAGCCTCTTCCCTTTTAATGCCTCTTAGTTTCTTTACTTTTTTAAGGACCTAAAACTTCCTGACCCAAACTCCAGATGCAGCTTGAAACATTCACTATTAATTATATATTGAAGATTTCAGAGTATCTATGTATTAGGTTTAAGATCTGTCTTAAACCTAGGAAGAAATTTCAAGTGGAATTTTTCTAAAAGAAAGTAGAAATTTCAGTGTTTTTGAGGACACTTGGTTACCAAACTAAGCTATTATATTACACCTATTTAGAATTTTAGTTTGCATGGCTGAAATTCAGTAATAAACAAAATCAAGTGGCTGACACGAACCCTAGACCCTTCTAGGCCAGCACTGCCTGATCCTGCAGCACTGACTGAGCTCCTAGTGACTGTAACTGCTCAAAACTTGAGACCTGAGGCCGAGGAGATTCAAAGAAAGAATCATTCTCCCCTTTCCATTTGTGTCCATGGATCTAATCTCAAAATGTACTCCAAGCCATGTGGACTAGAATTATAAATTTCTGCTGATTCCTCTTAAACACAAGGCATCAGCTTCCAGAACCACAAGCCCAGATGGAAATGGTAAAAGAAGGAATTTCTTTCCTGCCCAGTAAATTTACTGATAACTTCAAGGTTATCAGAATTGGCCAGAACTCATGCTACATCCCATGAAAGTAGTGAAAATGAAGAAGTAAATAATGTGCTACATGCATATTGAAATGCTTGGCTGCATTTGCCATCAGAACGATACTAGACCATTTCCTGTGTTGCTTCCTCTTATTTATTATGGAAGTTATTTTCCAGTCTAATGTCATCTGGGGCCACCATCTATGCTCAGTACAAAACATTAGGCTCAGTGGTACTGAAATGGGGAAGGACCAAATTCTGATTTTTTAAATGTATTAGTAAGTACCTTGCAGCAGCCTGATTCCAAAGGAGACACAGAGATGTCTGAGGGATAATTCTCGGCTCAGCAGCATGGATCCTGTAGAGAACCTCATTGTCATTAGTCAGGAGTTGTGAACTCTGACCTTTCACACTCAAAGATAATACCTAGAATGTTAAAAGCAACAGAACATATAATGATGTTTTACAATTGGTGTAATGACTGAGCCTCCTACCCTGAGCTTGAGCTCATTTTCTAGTAGCTACAGTCACTTGTTTTCTCTCACTGTTAGTATTTAGCTTATTTAGGCATGCAGGATGTCCGATTGGTTTTCCATTGTGCCCTTTCTAACCTGCCTTAGTCATTCAGCAGTCTTCAGCTGACAACACTCACTTTGACTCTAACTGGATGACTTCACTAAAAGTAAAGAATAGCATATTATATTAGTGAAAGCTATCTATATTTTACTTTCCTCACATACATAATATGTATTTTACTCAAAACATGAAGGAAACATTTCCAGCTCACTTAGAAACTAAACTTTCTACAAATAGTTCATAAAGATGGAACACATTTCATATTAGTTCACCATGTGTAGCACTTACCAAAACTGTGATTAAACAAACGCACTCCGAGTGTGCCTGCTAAAGAAATAAATCACATTCCAACCATATAAGTGTTTTAAATGATAGATTACCTTATTTTTCAGGGTAGGAAGATTGTTTCCACTTATAAACCACTGTTGGCTGCTATACTCTGTAAACTGGACTAATTTACATGTACTTTTCCCAGCCATTATTTCTGCATCCTGGATATCCAGTAGCCTCTCTGGAATTCGAATGTAATCTCCTTCCTTTCCTTCAAACTTGTGTCCATTGATTTGCTGAGGATACCAGTGAAGAGCCAATATTGACAAGTAAGGGCAACTATCAAGGATGGTTTTGCCTCTACAACAGAAAAGCAAAGGGTCTGTAAAAATGGCATGTATTTGAATACATATATCCACTTATATCTGTTAAAGTGCATTACAATTGGGTTCTAATCTTTATGTATAACAATAACACAAAAAACCCAGAAGCAGTAGATACAATGTGCCTTCAGTTCTTTTGTGGTTGTCATGATTTTTTGCATAGAATTTTCTGCATCCTCTGGCTTGATGCTCCTAGTAACCTAAAACATGGGTTTTTGAAAACTGTTTTATGGATATCAAGATGAAATCTGTGGCTATAAAGATGAAATCTGTGGCTATAAAGTATGCTTTTCTATGTCAGTCACATCGGCATTGCTGGAAGAGGTTGAGAAAAGCATGCCCCCCACTGAGCTAAAGCCCTTTGCTTTATTTAAGAACAGCATAAACCTTATATATGTAGAGCCATGTTTTCAACAAGAGTTTACCTCATGCTTTTCTAATCCACCAGAGCCTGGCTAATATAATCTTATTTGACGGACAAGAGAAACAGCACTGAACAGTGATCTTTTTTCACTTAACAAGTCTGTTTTGAAGATCTACTAGGCATAATAAGAACCTGGGCTCAGTGAAATTGCTTCTAAACCTCAGTGTGCATTGAAATTACTAGGAAATTTGTTTTAAAGTACAGATTTCTAGATTACACTGCAGATTTACTAAATCAGAATCCCTACCCAGGGAGGGGATTAGGGGTTCTAGGAATTTATATTTATAACCAGTCCCCCAGAGAATCAGATGCATCCTGTTGGCTGACCCATCATGTTTGCAAACAATCAGGAGATACATAGATAAATCAGATCTTAAACCTGCCTGGAAAAGCTGAGAGAATATTAGAATAAGATTTATGCATTAAATGTTAAAAGTTATATATGTCACAATCGATGTAGAGTATGCGTAACTACATCATAGATTTACATGATATCTTGTCAAGACCCCAGACGTGGGAAATGGAGCAGAGAATTCTAAACTGAGTCAGGAAAAGAAAGAGTAAGGGCCAACTTTTTCCTGTAGTGATACATCCTCTCTAAAAAAAAATCTCCTCTGCAACCTCAGCTATCCTGTTCAAATTGGTGCCTTCAAATATCTGAATTGAATCCACTTATTCACCTGGGGCTCTAGGTCCTCTGTCCATGCCTCCTACTGAAACACCTCAATTTGCATGGACCCCACATACCTTCACCTCCACCTCCACCATAGCTTGTCAAAATCTCATCTTTTAATCTGAAGACAATGGTGACTCTCAGCCTAAAAGGTGTCACTGCAGACACCCTGACCAGACACAATGTGGATGAGATCAGTGAACCTCAGACACATGACTCCACATCCCTTTTTCCCTCCCACCCTTTGTCATCTACTCAGAGTCAGTCCAGTCAGGGACTCTGCTATCAGGGACTCTGCTAGAGACCACCACCGCATGCAGTGACTCTACCTAACCTTGACACAAGCATGAGAAATTCCTGACCCCTCCTATTTGCTGATAACCATAATTTCCCTGACACCTTAACCGGTGACACCTATGTCCCTCAAATGCACTCACCCTGATCAATCTCACAGTCTGCTTTATACCTAGGTTGGTATGAGGGGGGAAAACTCCCACATTGACATGTAGATTGGCACCACTGCAAATTCACAGTGACCAACCTCAGTTGGACCCTCAGTGCCACCTGGCATTATTTTTACTTGGCTTCCAAGTGATTGTTCTAGATTTCATCATTCTCCTCAATATCCTTGCTCACTCCCCAAATGCTTAACTCTCAGCAGACACCCTTGATATTGCTCAAGACAATGTATAAATAATGCATATCAGAATGTTCAGCATCTTTAGGGCTTCCTGAGTAAACAAACTAGTCTTGAGCTCTCTCTTATTTTCTGTGTTCAATTCGTCATCTTCATATTAATTCTACCACCTAATTATTTTCAAGGTACCACCCTCTCACGTCCCTGCCTTAATTTCAGTCCTCATCTTCTTTTACCTGAACAGTAATCCTCTATGTGGTTTTCCTGTTTCTTTCTTTGCCCTATTCTCTAACCTTTAACACTCTTCTCAACATAATGTCTCTAAAATCCAAAGTTTGATTCATTCTCTCTCTCTCTCTCTCTCTCTCTCTCTCCCCCCACCCCACACACACACCCTACCTAGCTTACTCCATGTTCATTCTTTAAAAAACTGATGATCTCCCCAAACATACCATGCTAATTCTTGCCTGCCTGCCATTATACACGCTGTTTCCTTTTCCTGGACAACTCAAAAGGAAAGGTAAGTCTATTTAGTGGAAGCACATGGCAGAAAACATGTTGATTCATTTACTCATTCTATTCCCTCATTTTATTGTAACCACTGAGAATCTACCACATACCAGACACTGTTCTAGGCCTGGGGAATACAGTAGTCAACAAAACAGAAAAGGCCACTCTTTTTGTATATCTTATATGCTCTTGAGTTTTCACTGGGCCTTTGAAGGCACAGATATGGGACTCAGTGTGCACAGCAAGGTAGATGGTTCACATCTAAGACAACCTGGTGATTTTAACATGCTGGTGTTCTTATGGAGATACGGGGAAAACAGAAAAGAAGAATGAGATTGTGGGGATTGCAAAGCTATGAACTGCTTGATTTAATTGAACAAAATAGTTGAACATAGTTCAACAGGGGAAAACAATGACAGGTATTCTTGACTACACAAACACACAAATGCATACTGTGGCCTCAGTGTGTAAACTTACTTGAAGCAAATAAATGATCCATTTCAGAGGTTTCTGAAGACAGCATTAGAGACATTTATAAGACGCACTAAGGAGCCGAACTGCTAATCATTGCTCTCAGATGGACGTTTAGGAGCGGGGGTGAGGATTGGAGAATCCTTTCAAAAGGCCCCTGTGAGGCTTTTCTGATTTTGCACATTAAGAAAACCTCAATTTCCAGGACCCGCTCATCAAAATTAAAGGAAGAGTAGAGTATAGGGATATGTTGATTCTGTACGTTTACCTCAAGTCACACCTTAGAACTGATCTGGGATGAAAGTCTAGGGCACTTCAGAGCCATGGGGTTGGAGAAGGCAGATTTTGCTATGAAGTAGGTGGTTACAATCTATGCTGACCACAGCTGTCCAGCAGGGGCTGTAGACTCAAGTAAGTCCGAGATTGGGTCCAGGTCTCACCATGGACTAATTGTGTGATCCTTGGCAAGCTGTGTAAGATTTCTAGCCTTAGTGTCTACATCTGTAAATAGGGGTACTAAAAGCCCTCACTCAAATCCTGAATAGCTACTTAAAATGATCTCTATAAGGACAAAATAATATGCACAACTTTTAGCAAGGATTAGGTTGAACCACATGGAAATTTCATTACACTGTTTTTACCTATTAACAAAGGCAATTGATATTGTTCAATTTAAATCAGTGTCAGGACTATAGCAGAGGTATAATTAATATCATTTGTATTATTATTATTTTATCCCTTGGTCTCTCTTATAACTTTTTTCTATCTGGATTGACTATCTCTTTGAACTTCGCATGTCTTGTGACCTAGGAACTAACATTGGTCTGGGCACAGTGGCTCACGCTTGTTATCCCAGCATTTTGAGAAGCCAAGACAGGTGGATTGCTTGAGCCCAGGAGTTCAAGAACAGCCTAAGCAACATGGTTAAATCCTGTCTCTACAAAAAATACAAAAATTAGCCAGGTGTAGTGGTGCACGCCTCTGGTCCTAGCTATTAGGGAGGTTGAGGTGGGAGAATCACCCGAGCCTAGGAGGCAGAGGTTGAAGTGAGCTGAGACCCTGCCACTGCACTCCAGCCTGGGCGACAAGAGCGAAACACTGTCTAAAAATATATATATAGTTAATATAGAGGTATTAGTATAGTACCTATAGTATAGAGAGGTATGTTAACATATAGTTATAAAATTAACTATGTAGTTAATAATGAACATGAGCCACATTTTATTTTTTCCTTTTCCTTTTGCTAGCTTTCCGACAACTAGTCTGAAGTTCAACAACATTCTGAGAGCTGTCTCCAAATGGACAAAACAATCACAATTGTTTGTGATTGGGGGAAGCACAGTTAATAGCACATCAAAACACTCCTAAAGGTTGAAATTACTTTTTTTTTCTATTCAGAATGTACCTTTCACTCATTAAATAAATAAGAGTAAACAGTAAGACTTTGTTATTTTCAAAAAACACTTCAAAATAAGTGGAATATACTGTTGACAGTATACATTTATTTTTTTGATGTACCTGCTATGTTTCCTTCAAATAATTAACTTCAACTGCCCAAGAGGTACAATGCATTGACTGTATCATTCTTAGTTACATCATCTAAATGTCATTTTGCATTATATGTTGCTTTGTAAACAGTGAAAAATGCATAAAAAGTACTGCTAATATATTAAAAGATACTTACTTTTCACCAGGAGAGCCGCAAGTAACATTAGTCAGCAGAGAAAAGGCAAAATTCTCAGTCACTTCAGTAAAGTGACTGAATCCCCTAGTGTCCTTGCGCTTTGGGTTAATAAGAGAACAAAGAATCTCATAGAAAAGAGTTCGGCTGGCAACACTGAAAGCTTGATTTTTTCCTTCGGTAGTTATCTGGAAAAAGAATCTAAGTATAAAAATATATCTATAAAAAGAAATTTCTTAAATTATATGCTATATATATGTGTGTGTTCTTTATTAATAGTTATTAACATTAGTAAGGATAAACATAAGAAAATTTAAGAGAAATTGGTATCAAAATTATATTTCAAATACATATATTTGTAGTTGAAAAGACATAATCATCTATAAAGAAAAGGCATAATCACCAAAATATTTTCTACTTAATCATTAGACAAAGTCCTAAATGGCTGCATAGATTACTTAATTTTAACTACAATAATTAACATCATGAGTTAAAATTAGTCTCACTTTTACATCTATCCCAGGAATTCTTATTCTTTTGATCAACAAATAAGGAAATAAATACCTCAAGAATATTTGTTTATAATAGTGCCAAAATTATTTTTTTCAGTAAACAGAAGCTATCATAATCACTAAATATTTAAAGCACCAAATGAGAAAATCCTTTTCAAGATTAGTTAAGAGCTCCGATCACTTTTGCCTTTTTCAATAAGTATGACCCTTCCAACTAAAAAACAAACAAACAAACAAACAAAAAAACCCAAAACACTGGGTTATTTGTTTTTTTGAGAGACAGGGGAAAAAAAGGAGGAAAAATCCAGAATGAACGGGGACCACATCTTTATTGTTTAAGCATTGGTGTGAAGCCACTTACTCCATTACCTTCTGATAAGTCCCTATTACTTTCTCAAACTCTAAAAGTCATCACTTTCTCTATGATTCTTACACTATGCCCCATCTACCAACCTACATTTTCACTCTCTTTGTAACTTGCATGTACCTTTATTAGTGAACTTATGACAACCTAGAAATGATTTGTCTGTTTCAAGCTCATCGTGAAAGTGGATCATGTCACCCATTTTTTTTTTATGGCTTTGTCATCTAGTACAGTTCCAAGCTTGCAGGAGAGCTCACGATTGGCATTTATAAGAATGGTCATCTCCCAGATAGTAAGGCAGAGTGGAGAATAACCCACAGGGAAATGTAAAAGACACAGAATAAAAATTTAGCAATGCAAAAATTACAAATGGAGACAGAGCACAACCACTGGATACTGAAACAAGCAAACTGAATATGATAAATGGAAACAAGCTCAAGAAAATCTCCCAGAACTTAGAGAAAAGATAACAGGCTAGTAGGACAAATCTTGATAAATCCCTAAGATACAATTTTATATATAAAAGAGCAGGCAGAGGCAAAAAATAGCACAGCTCCTTAATATGCTGAAGAAATATTCATATCTAAAAATGTAGAGATTGCTTTTATACTAGGGAAAATTAGAAAAAGAGACAACACCAGATATTATCTTGGTGATTTTAAAAAATATTATTTCAAGAGTAAAAAAAAATCATACCAGAAACCATATAGGAAAAAAATTACCAACAGAAAAACAAAAATTTACTTTAACTTCTGACTCTTCTAAAAATGAAATGTCAGAAGTCAGCAAAGCAATATGTGCAGAATTGTAAGAATTAAAGGTTGTAATCCAGAGATTATATGGCTACCCACACTTTCATTCATATTAAAAAAAAAAAAAAAAGAGAAATTTTCTTTTAGTAAGCACACAAAACTGAAACAAAAAGGCCATTTCTGTAACACTCAGTTAGTACAGGGACCTTGTAGTTTTCGGCACTTTCTAGCAACTAATCTTCACAACAACCTGTGAGGAAGGTCCTATTATCTTTGTTTTGTTTCCAGTTAGGGGAACTAAGGCAGAAGGAGGATGACTAACTTGTCCTTTTTGTTCGCACACAATTAGTGACCATGAAGCCTCGGAGGTGCTCCTGACAGCCGCCCTACACTGCCTGGCAACATTCTCCACTTGCTTGTCCAAAAGCAACCACCTGGATTGACTCAGTTCACAGACAAGTCAGTCAAAATTACCTCGAGCATGAAACACAAAACCAGCCAGTAAAGTACAAAGTTAACTCAAAATCCTTGTTAGTATGATAACAAACTAAATCAAGTGTAAAAACTAATTATTGAAATATAAGGTATCTATTATTAAAAAGTATATGATGAAAAGAATAGGCTGGCTCCACAAGGCCAGTTTACACAAACAACAAAAGAACTCCCAACATTATTAAAATTGCCTTACGAACAAGCAGAAGACCTGAATCAACCATGAAAAAAACTTAAAAAGTTGTCAGGATAGAAGACAAAGATGGAGGTCTTTGGAGGTAGGGGATAGTCTATCAAACTTTTACAGAACTAATGATTCCTGTGCTCTTTCAAGTGTTTCAGACAAAAAATTAGAGTCAACACCTCCTGATGGGCTTTGCCAAGATTTGATAACCACAAAATCAAAACCTGATGAAATTCAAAGTTAGCATATCAGATTCAGGGGGGTTTTAGACTGCTCTTGCTATTAAGGCGACTGAGAACTTCTAAAATGTTTTTTTATTTCACTATGCCTGGGAAAATCAGGGGATAGAATATTCTGTCATAGCAAAAATTTGCCTGAACCCACAGCTGGATTTCATATAGAAAGTCTTTATAGTGAGGCATTTAAAGCTGATGCTCTTTTTCAGTACAATACTTGTGCCACTTCTAGCATGTGTAATAATATTTCCTCAGATTTATTGAGATTTTTTAAAAGAAATGCTTGTATAGAATAGATTTTGTTTCAAAGAACTCAGAATCTGGGCGAAAATAAAATTTAAAAACATAAAACAATTTCACTTAAAATATAAGATCTTATAGAATGAAGTACCTTCCAGTACTTGGAAGTTCTATTCTGTCCTTTTTAATTTGAGGTTATTTTAGAGTGTATATAATTTCATATGGCATATATCAATGGTTTGCCAGGTAAAGTACAAATGACCTTATTCGAATTTTAGACAGGCAGCAGTAACTTTTTGGTATAAGTATTTCCCAAATAAGTATCTGCAATATACTTATACTAAAAAATGTATTTGTTGTTTATCTGAAATTCAAACTTAACTGAGCATTCCTTATTTTTATTTGGTAAATTTTGCAACCTTATCTTTATGTGATAATCTACATTTTCAGTATTTGTTTTATTATTCTCATTATTATTGCTATGTTTAAAATATAAAATATGTATTTCTTGCATTTTTAAATACATTTTATGCATTCATTTAGTCAGGCCCTTCATAATGGCTATCGTTTTTCCCAGTTTTTATTGTTATAATAAGTAATGCTGAAATAAACATTCTCATCACACGTGTATTTGCAAAAACGTTCCCCATACTCATTAGTTGTCTTTTCACTTTGCTTTGGTGTATGCTAAGATAAATTTTATTTAAACTGTATGTGGTCAGGTTATCAATCATTTCCTTTGTGGCTTCTGGGTTTTGTCTGATGCTTTAGAAAGATCTTCCTCATTCTAAACTAAAACGATGAAATGACTGATCCATGTTTTCTGCTGCTTTCATGGTTTCAGTTTTACACTGAAATATTTGATCTCTCTAGAATTTATTTTGGGGTAGAGTTTAGGATAAAGTTCAGCTCTTTTTTTTTGCTTTCAAGTGGTTACATCAGACATCTCAACACTATTTGCTGAATAATAGTTTCGACCCATTGATTTTTAAATAGCACCTTTATCACATATAAAATTTTCATATATGCTTCAGTTTTTGAACTTTTTGTTCTATTCCATTGATGTGAATGTTTATGTCTGCACCAGTGCCCCTTTAATCACAAGTAACATCATATTTCAAATATGTTTTTATATCTGCTAGGGTAAGGTCCCTCTCCTTTTTCTTCTTTTTCAGGAAAGTTCTGCCCATTTTCACATGTTTACATTTCCAGGTAAACTTTAGTATCATTTTATCAATGTAAAAATAACCCCAAAACAACCTACTGATATACTGATAGGAATTATGATGCATTTATAGGTTAATTTACAGAAAACTGTTGTGGCCATATATTGAGTCTTCTTATTGCAGAACAAGGTATGAATTTCCATTTACTGAAGTCTATGTTAGTAGAATTTTTGTTTTCTTTATATGTTTTCTGTATGTACCTATGTATTATATATTTCTATAATTATTAAATGTCAGTTAAATCAATAGATTCCAGTATTGGTGTACATATAAAAAAGGAATTTGAGAGTACATTATACCATTCTATTTTTTTTTTTTTTTTTTTTTTGAGACGGAGTCTCGCTCTGTCGCCCAGGCTGGAGTGCAGTGGCGCGATCTCGGCTCACTGCAAGCTCCGCCTCCCGGGCTTACGCCATTCTCCTGCCTCAGCCTCCCGAGTAGCTGGGACCACAGGCGCCCGCCACCTCGCCCGGCTAGTTTTTTGTATTTTTTAGTAGAGACGGGGTTTCACCGTGTTCGCCAGGATGGTCTCATCTCCTGACCTCGTGATCCGCCCGTCTCGGCCTCCCAAAGTGCTGGGATTACAGGCTTGAGCCACCGCGCCCGGCCTACCATTCTATTTTTTAAAAAGTAGTGACAAAAACTTGATTTGAAAATAAGCAGAGCAAAGAAGGCTTCAGCTGAAATCAAATATTAGTCATTTTCTTTTAAGAATTCAGGCCGGGTGTGGTGGCTCACGCCTGTAATCCCAGCACTTTGGGAGGCCGAGGCGGGTGGATCACGAGGTCAGGAGATCAAGACTATCTTGGCTAACACAGTGAAACTCCGTCTCTACTAAAAATATAAAAAATTAGCCGGGCGTGGGGGCAGGCGCCTGTAGTCCCAGCTACTCGGGAGGCTGAGGCAGGAGAATGGCGTAA